>NC_064304.1:90581449-90885655 GCF_023373825.1 Bactrocera dorsalis
TGTGTTTGCATTTCGTGTACGGTATTTCTGTGTACTAATATTCTCAACAAATTCATGTGCATATTTTGCAAATTAGTGGCATTTTGGACTTTCACCATTGCGCTTTCGCTATGACATTACTCAATTTTCATCGGATTGCTTTCGCTTGTAAACGGTAGGAACTTTCACTAACACGCACACACACATGCTGTTTGGTGTGACATTTTTTTGTGCGGCTGTATTTTACCATACAACAACTACGTTTGGTACTTACTTTTGATCACCTTCTTGGGGCTGCCTTTCTGTGGACTGCCCTTTTGTGGTGAGCCATGCCGTGAGGCGGCCGTCTTCTTGGGGCTGCCGCGTTGTGATTCGGACTCACGTTTGGTGATTGCCGGCATTAGCTTTTCGCGTGTGGGCGATGGCAGCAGTGCGCCCTCCTCAACATCTGTAAGAGTGTGGAAAGTAGGTTGGTATTAGTAGCGAATTGGCAAAGATGAGACTATCCTGCTGCCATTTGAGGAGCTTTCAAACGATTTTGAAGTTGTAACGCATTGGTATTGCTTTCTCAAGGCCAATTAAGTGGAATGGAATGCAATGAAATAGTTCATAGTGTGGAGTTTAGCGGGAACGCATGAAACAGCTGTAGCTAATGGATATCTGATGTGCAAGAGTAAACTTGGTCACCGTGTTAATGAATACTAATGAGCGCTGGCTTGTTTGTTTATATAACAAAAAAACAATGAGAGGGATGATAAGAAGAAGTTTGATACTGTTCACCGGTTTTATTACTATTTTTCTTTACTTTCATCATTTTTGAGAGCAGTGTAATTGAAATTAATGCTGCTTAAGTATGAAACTGGGATCAATAATCCTAGCTGTGACGCTAGTTGTCGAAGTTGTATGGAGAAGGTACTTTCTCTTCCATTGAAACTTCTAGATAGTCTTACATTCGGCAAACCAAAAGACATATCCGAAGCTGATATAAGCCACCTAATACATTTTTGGGAGGCTCATAGCGCTTCGACGATTTGTAATGGTCTTATGTTCCAGTATATAGGAGTTTTTAGGTGCTACAACGGATCGGATATTCTTAACCTAACATAGCCTTATAATCCTAACAGCAAGCACAATGAAGAAACAGAGAAATGTGTGCAGTTTGTAAGTAGTGTATTCTCACGCAAATGCAGTTGGCAGGCCTAAGATCTCGAAAGCTTTTTAAATTGGAGAAAGCATGATACTTGAAGTTACTGCGATTAGTTATTATATATATATCCACGGGCCCTATGAGCCTTTGAAGCTATGAGACTAGTTAAGGATGCAAAATGAATAAGTTTGATAGAGATGGAGGACCAGAACACTTAAAATGAGCCCTCAGTGTAGGCCTAAGCAACCACACAAGTGGGCGAAACATGAAAAGAACATGAAAAATAGTGGACGTTGACTACATTCGATAAGGTTGCTCGGATATAGAGACAGAAGAATCAGCTGCTCAGTGAATTTAGAGTGTCATTGGAAAGAGCGCAGCATCTTCAGCTGTCAAAATATTCATTGAGTTAGCAATTAATGGCGACAAGAAAATAGAGGAGTGACAGTTACTTACTAATATTAAATATTAAGAAAGGAATGGAACGAACTTATCTGGCAATCTTATAGAATAATTATGGTGAAGCGGATTGCCTTTAAATCGCTAAAGAGTTTCTTAAACTATTTTATTTTATATCGTAGACCATAAAAAAAGTACTTAGACCGTGATACTTAGTGAACTTCATTAAGATATTGAGGGAAAATGTTGGCAACAGCATAGCCTTAGTGGTGGATGTGCAACTACTTTGCATGTATGTATGTGTGTTTGTTAAATCGTGTATATGTAGGCATATGTTTCACTGTATGATTATGAAAATGTATGCAAATGAATTATAAATTGTATACCGGGACCGGTGGTGCGCTCCAAATGATGACGTATATTGCTAAAGCGAGCTGGCAGTGCGGAAATCTCATCTTTATTATCAAGCAAATGGGCATGGCCAGGAACTCGAGTTTTTTGTGTGGCTTTACTTAATGGTATGGATTTTTTATTATTCTCCTGCTCCTTTTCCTCCTTAGTAATAGGTCTGCAAGTTGTACACGCATATATAAGAGTTATATATTAATACACTTTTGCATATATATGTATGTATATGGGGAGACGAATGGAAAATATTGGCGCTACCTATGCACGGAAGATGCTAATGATAAGGCAGACAGTGAACTGCGCTTGGAAACCTGCTCCCAAAGGTCCTTTTGCTTCTTGTACAGCTCCGGATCGATTTCTATGCCCCAACCGCGGCACTGCAATATACAATACAAAGTCATACGTTGCTTACACAATATTTTTTAATAGCAAACCTGGTTACTTATACTAATATATAACATACCTTGTACTCGCCCGCCTTCTTTCGCAGTTCGACTACCTCCTTGAACCACAAATCCAAATTCGGCTGCGAACGTGGCGGTGCTGTGCCATTCAAGAGCACTTCCTGTTCCGGCTGCTGTTGCTGCTTATTGTCCACACCGACGCCGCCTTTGATCTCGTCAAAGCCAAAGTTCTCCTTCTTGGTTATGAAGTGATTGGTGCGTTCTTGGTCGAAAGCTTGCGAGAATGGCCGTATAGTCATTTTTCGTTCGACCTTCTCAACAATGGTGACTTGTCTGCTCGTGCGGCAAGAATGCATTTCGTTATTTTCATGTTGTGTGTTTTTTTTTTTTTGGATGGTGTTCAGGTGCAATGAAGCATGTAATTCATTTTTTTTTTTTGCGAATTATCAATTTGTCATTCGTTCGAAGCGAGTTACCGTTAAAGCAAGTTGCATTTGATTTTTTCGTTTGGTATTTTTTTTCGAATTTCGCATTTGTGTGCAAGCAATGTGAAAATTGAAAATTTCAAGCCAAGTCCACGATGTATGCATGGTGTTGTGTGATTGGTTGATGCATTGTTGTAGTTGTTGCGATTTTGTGTTGACATATGGCATACAATTGAAAGTAGTTTTACAACGTTGTAGTTGTTGGCAAAAACATTTGTTTGTGTACGTGTGTGTGTTTTAAAGCGCCGGAAATCGCAATGGACGAGCAGCGGATATGACAAAAGTTGGACAAAAATGCAAAGAGAAAAATATCATTTTAAATTTTCATATGCTGCGAACATATTGCACATAAAGAGTGAAAAATTGAAAGGAATGAATGGCGGTGATATTATGTGATGATGATGGATGGGGATGGCGGCTGTACTAAATGGCAGGTAAGGTGTGGCAGGAGATAAAGCTATTTTGGTGACTGTACGATTAAGCACTAGCTGAAACGCTTTATAGGTATGACTTATATTCCGCTACACACACACATATACATATCCTCTGCCGTCTGAATGGAGAATTTGAACTCAATATAAGAGACAAATTGCAATTTGTTAGTGAATGAATGAGTTCGAAAGACAATTGAAAAAAAAAATAATAATAATAACAATAAAAAATGAAAAAATTCAAATGTGCCAAAAAGGGTGCATAAAAAACTAAAAAAAAGTAACTATTTCTACATAAAATGTGAAATTGTTTTTGCATACTTTTCTTGTGGTTTGCTTTCTTCAGCATCGCTAACCAGCGGCTCCAGCTCATGTAGTGTAGCTGAAAGCACATAAAAAATTTAATTTTCGTTCCACTTCATTTCTTAGTGTATTTGCAGTTATCAAGAAAGTTATATATTATAACATATTTCTATAATAATCGATAAGTTATGATGTAGCAGAAAAAGATATAGAAAGTATTTAAGTCTTAAATTGCTAAAATTTTTCTCTTAATCGTTTGTACAATAAATTACTACAACAAATAAATCCGAGTGAGAAAATCTTAAAGAAAATAATAAAACTTTAATAAAAATGTGAAACTTATGAAAAAAAGAGTGAGAGAGACATTTCGTTTAGCACAAAGAGAACGTTTTCTTTCGTTATTTTTAGTGTTCACTAAATATTTTATGAATTAGATTTAAAAAGTATTGAAAAGCACTTTCGCAGCCTTCAAGCTAGAGAGAATATGCTTTGACAACACTCAGCTCGCATATTTTTAAGTCTTTGCGGAAATAATATTTTTCTTTTTTACTATGACACTGTGTTAGACAGTCGCATTTATGTAACCATCACAAAGAAGGTCACTACGTTCACTTCTGAAGAATTTGAGCCATATAATGGATAGAATTGGATCCATAACAGTTGGATAGCTAGAGAAAACAGTGGACTGTATGCATGAAATAGTTAAAGCTTGTGCTTATTTCAACTGCTGATTCTTATCTTTTAGATCATTGCTTGTTGTTTTAACTTTTTTGTTTAAAATGTACTTTTATATAATCATTCATAGGAAAAACCTTAATAATCTTCATCGTTGTGTGATTTTCGGCAGCCCTCATGCGGCTAATTTGATGACTATTAATGTCACGTGAGATCCTTAAAATAACTTTACAGAAATGTTTCGAGCAGCAAATCTGAAAATCGGAAGGAAATAACACGTACAACAGTAAATTTTTCCCAAAAATCTATTGAGAGAAAATTTCAACAAGTAACGTCTGGCAATTGGACCAGCTTTTAGGCCAAACTGGACTAAATCACCAAACAAATTTCACTAAGGCAAGAAAGAATTAACATTTTGCTAAACGAAACGTCTCCCTCGAGCATGTAATGTGATAAAACCAAAGCCAGCAATGCAACAAAAATACGAAGAAAACGAATAATTTAATTAATATAAATTTTATTGAGGAAAAGGCAGCAGTGAAATGAAATCGGGTGGCATGAATTGAAAACTAAGCAAGGTAAATCAAGAAAATATCTCAACAAATATTTTGGGGGACAGTGCAGCAGCCGTTGCAAAGGTGTTAGAGGTTTCACTTTATTGGCGCTTAGCTAAATATTTTTCACAAATATTAAAATGGGGTTTTTTGGGTGGCGCATTGAAGTTTGCGGAATAAGAAAAAAATAAGCCAAAATACAATTTTCATGTAAATGTTAGTGTGCCTATGTATGTGAGAGTAAATGTTAATGTGAAATTTGTGTGCATGTTTGTTAGTATATGTTATGTGTTTGTATGTATTAGTATCTTTGTACGCTGTAGATGAATGGTATTAATATAGAACGAAATTTCATCGAACAAATCAGGTTGAATTGAATTACACGAATAAATTAATGTAGTAAATGTAGCAAGTGTCGTTTGAGGAGAATATTACAGTTAGATAAAATTATAAAAAATTATTCGAAAATAAATAAATACACGTTGAGAAGACATTAGGCAAAAGCAACTTTCATTAACTCAAATTCGCAGTCACTATTAACACCAGCAAAGCTGGCCGGTTTACTGTTACTTAATACATTTTTTGAATTTTTGCATTAAACTAAAATAAAATATAGTAGAAGCAGCATTGTTTTGGAGTAGAGTAGCAAATATATTTCGCAGCAAAAGCAGCATAAATTTTGGAATTTTAAAGCTCAATTTCACGCAAAAATTAGAAAGCTAAGCTAAAGTATTAAAAAATATTTTTTCTTTGGTAAGAAACTAAATATATTTAAACAGTTCTAAGGAAGGCTCTTTCCTAAACTGCTACGCTCACATTTGTTTGTGTATTTACATTTAATTTCTTTTGTAAATAAATTTACACTGTGTAGCCTCTGGTTGTATTCATTTCATATGATATTAACTTAAAAAAATAAATAAATAAAATTTATTAAAAATTACTGTAATTGAAACCAGTGAAGAAACATTTTAGTACTACTCTGCCGTTTTATAACCTCAAAAAAATTTAAACCTCGAAATCTGAAAATTTTTTATTAAAATATCAGCAGCTTCTCTCCTCTCGTCATTACATTTAGCATATTAACTTTAAAGAAACGATTATAAGTCATGCTGGAACTATTCTGGTGCACTCAGAGTTCACCTTGTACTCGTTACTTATTGAACACGCAATCGTGAGAGGAAGAAAAGTAAAGCTGATACCAATTGGGCATATACTCGTATTAAGAGAACGATCAAAAACCGCTTATACGTTATTGAAGTTTTTTTGTTTTTATTTTGTTTTTTATATGGTTTATTGTTATTGAAGGTAAACTCAAGTTGTGTCTTTTCGTGAATCTAACTGTCTTTGTGTTATTTGTTAAAGTTCGTTCATACGAAAAAGTGGAAACAAAATCGGCCTCGAGTTTACAGGTCATGATTTTTGACACTTTTCTATCTCTTATCGATCGATATTAGGTTTTAGTCATATATTCTAATGTATTAGAAAAGACTTTAGTAATTCTTCAATATGTAAAACGGAGTAGCCGTGTTCTTTACAGAGGTTTCTGGCCCTAGAAAGGTTCTTTACAGGGGTTTCTGGCCCTGGAAAGGGTGCTACACATTAAAATGAAAAGCTGAGAAGAGGAGAAACTCGAGGATATTGCATTATTTGTATATTATGTCTGATAATGATATCCCTTAACATTTTAACTGCTTTATGAAAAAGCGCCAATCCTTTAAATGCAATAAAATGATGAAGTCGAACTGGTGGGGATTTTTTATTCTCACAACAGATTTTGTTCTTTGAAACTCAAAGAAATTAAGGCACCTCTGTATGAACCTAAATATATCTCACTTTATTATTATATAGTTTTTATTTTACTCTCTATTTTCTTCTGTGACTTTATCCTGCTAACAAAAACAATCAAAAAACCGCAGAGAAAATATACAAAAAACAGAATCACATGAGGGATGTGAAGTTCAATTGTCATGCCTTTCCTCACAGTCACGAAGAAGAACTAAACAAATGAAAAACTCCTTAATTTTTGCACATAACCGTACACTAAAATTAAATTTCCATACAATTAATAACTGTTCTTTATAATGGCATGCTCACTGTATGATTTCTGCTACATTTAAATAATACTACAGAAGAAAATAAAATCATAATTTGTGCCCACTGAGAGTCGTGGAAGTGAGGAAAATTATTTTCATATCGCAGTGAATGACTTAAAGCTGCCAAATTGTATGCAAATTGCTTACCAAATTAATTTTTTAACTTTACGAAAGTGTTTTTGAATGTTGGATTTTAAATTTGTTCGTTTTGTATTAATATAAGTATTTGTTATTAGTTTAGTATTTCTATGAATTTTCCGAAACTCTACAGCTTTCATTGAGCACAAAGTTTCACCATTCTTTGTGTAAATAACAAAAAATAAGATAAGTTAGAATATTTCATTGTTATTAACACTTCAACACTTACGTCATTTTTTGCATTTTGAAAGTTTCAACTTACATTTTTTTTGTCAAAATTTTATGTTTGAAAAAGCATATTTAGAGTGAATGCATTACTTTGCATTACTTTAATTTCGTTCTATATAAAGAAGGAAACTTTTGTAATAGAGAATTTTCTTTAGTAAAATTGGCAATATTTTCCAGTATATTCAGTTTAATAGATTTTTGTTAGAGAAATTAGTTAGCAAATGATATTTTAAAGCTATAAAATATATAAATGTCTAAGAGAAAATGTAAACAAATTATAATGTAAAATTACGGTATACTTTTAAATACAATTAAAGTACTATTTAAAATTACACAGTCCGCTAGAAATGTATTTGAAATGGCGTAAATCCTTTTGAGCCGTTTTCAATATATTTGTTTCAAATTCAGTAATAAGGAAGTTATTACTTTCATGTGTTGAGCATAAACAATGAATGGTTAGACACCTTAAATTTAGCTAGAGAATTTAATTAATTTTTTTTTGCTGAGTAATCATCAAATTTTATCCCATAAAATCAGCATCAGCAGTGGAGTAAAAAGTGCATACACATATAAACAAGAAATCACTGAAAACTTTACGTCTTGAAACCTACTGTTTTTCAAATACAATCACAATGCGTAAAAATGCTTTTATTGCTTTTATTTAATGGCATCGTATAGCTTATATTTTCCCACTCTGAAGGCCGTATATTCAGCCACAGCAGATCAGACTTTTGAATACTCTTCATAGCAATAACAATTTTATTAATGCCAACCAAATATAGCAGACTAAAGATAACCCTTGGTTCTAAGTAAAACCAAAGCAGCTCCCAAAAAGTGCGCTATAAAAGCATTAAGCATTGCTAATCTTTTACCACTTCCTAAAGGTATGCTATGTTTTTTTTTTTAATTAGTCACTCCCTAAAGGTATGCTATATATACTTTTTTAATTATAATTTCCAAAAAATAGTTGTTATACTTTTCTAATTTAATATATGTAACAGATTTTTGCTTATTTTTTCACTTTTAGAAACGCTCAAAAGGATTTCGCATTTTCAAAAACATTATAATTATAGTCTTGTGCAGTTCGCTTGACTTATTTAAAATCTACAAATTAGTATATTTATTTTTATAGAAAAAGTATGTTAACAGAATATGCATTTACGGGCGCAAATGAAGTTTTGCTAAAATTATGCAACAAATATGTATTGCTTTAAGTCATCAATACTTCGGATATTTAAAATGAGTTCAGTTTTTTGGTTTCATATGCATATTTTTAGGCGCGGTAGGTAACGTGCATATTCTATTATTTGGAAAAAAATTAATTTTGAATACTACGATGCATTTTTTTATCGTTTCGTACTTGAAGCAACAGATTTACGACAGCGTGTACATAAAAAACTTCAAAATAATTCAACTTTTCTTTTCAAAAATTAAATCTACCAACGCGAGCATTAAATTTTAATGGTTTGTAGAGCCGCAAAGTTTTTTAAAATTTTCAGAAAATATTTTTTGAAAAGCTTTACTACGAAAACTTGTAAATAAATAAATTGTACAACAGTTATTTACTACTTGCGGTTTTTTGCTTTTCAACATCGAGTTTAATTTTGACCAAGGTCATCTAATTGTAACACTATGTGCGTCAGTTTTGAAAAATGAATAGCACTCAAGTTGATTCTACTGATTTTGAATGCAATTCAAATCTTGTTCGCGAATCAATGAAAAACTGGTCCATTTCCTGATAACCTCAAATTAGATTTTGAAAGGACTTATTTCTTTTAATCAAGAGAGCTTGTTACAGCTTACGGTTTATATATTCTAAATGCTCGTCTGTCCGACTTAAAAATCTTTTAGATACACAAAATTGGATACAAATCGAATTTATATTTCATATCATCACTTAAAGAGATCAAGAATAGGAAAAATTTGAGAAAGATGTGAGCTCACTGAAAACTAATGAATTATATAATGAACTAATGAATTGCAATCCTGCATTATCCAAAAATGGATTTGGTTAGGATGCTGTGGACGATAAAACAGAGCTGGTGAAATATAACAGTACTTTTGTAGAAAAAATAGGTTCCCAATTTCTTATTTTTATTGTTAGTTTGGTCTCCCAAGTCAACTTAAGCGCTTTTTCATTTTACACACACCAGTGTTACAACTTGGCTTTATTTTAGTCAAACAATAGCAACAAAAAGTTTGTTGCAACTTTAACTAACTTGATTATGTCGAGCTTTTTTAAGTGAATTACTTAATTGGAAATTGAAACGCTTCTAGTTAGTTGTTAGTAAATTATTTTAAGAGAATTCGAAACAATTTCGTTTTACTTTTAATTAAACGTTAAATTCATTAACTTGTAAATTAATTATTGTGAATTAATTAATAGCGACAATTGAATATTGTCGCACCTTCTTTCTGATTTGTTGTACGTTTTTTATGAACGGTTGGCATTGCCGGTTGTGGGTGTTGCCTGAGATGCAGTTGTTGCTGCTGTTGCTGTTGTTGTTGGCTAGCTTTGAGCGCCCCCATTGATATTGATTTTCGGGGGTGATCCGCCGCATCGCCGGCCTCAATGCCCTTTATTCGTCGGACATTGGGCCAAACGAATTGCAAACGATATTCTGTGCTCAATTTTGAGATGGTCTTTTTGAATAGGCCATTTGACTCACCCGCCTGCAAAAGAGAAGAGCAGAGAGAAAAAAGAGAGAGGGAACAAATAAAAAACAAAAACAAGTATATAAATGCATAAAATTTTAGAGAATTATTATTATTTTGTTTAATACAAAAAGCCAACGGCAAGTAAATTATTTGTTTATTAAACATTTTGTTTTTTGTTTTTTTTTTTTTTTCACAATGCAACCACGATGTAAAGTACGACGAGAACAACGATGATGACGACAGCAAGCGAGCAAATGTATTATTATTTTTTATACAATCAAAGAAAGAGAGAGCAAATGCAAAATGAGGAAAAAAACAATATTTTGGAAAGAAAAGAGAGAAAGACAAAATACAAGTATTTTTTGTAAACCTTGTATAAATTATGACTAAGTTTGCTTGAACTTTAAAAGATATACAATTTTTCAGTACCTAATTAATAACAAATAACTGTACAATCTGCTAAATATATGTATATACATTTATATTTATATATCTAAACATTTGGGTATTACCAGCTAAAAATATAACCACATATGTGATGAAAAAGCATGCAAAATGTTGAACTCATTTTCTTAAAGGACTTTATCTGGCTAGCAAAACAAGATCTTTCAAGAATTGAATGAAATTAAATTTTTCTTGAATGTGTCGCTGTGGGCCGTAATGGAATTCCAAAGTGCAGAACCTATATAACCTAATACAAATTGAGCCCTGCATTGCAGAAGGTTTTGATCAGCTCTTTCAACGCGCCTGATATGGACTCGATCCTATGTAGGGATGCGATTGATGAGCTCGTCGAGGTTTTCAGCTCTTTGTGTGGAACTACTCTTGAAAGTTCCTATCCTCTGAAAACTTAAAAAGATATAGTGAAACTACCTTGGTGGACATTGGAGCTAACTGCGAGCGGAAAACTATTCAACAAAGTCCGTAGAAGTGCCTCCAGGGATGATTGGACGGCAGGTGTGGCAATATACAAGACCTAGTTGAAGAAAGCTAAAATAGCCACGTGGATAGAGTTCTGCGGAAATATAGTTGGCTGTAATGAGACCTCACGGTTTAGGCGCATTCTGAAAAATGCGTAGAAATGGAGCATGCGCAAATAGAAGTCGTTGACACCACTACTGGAACCGCTCCGCTGAATAAGTGTTGGTAGGGGGCTTCAAGAGGATCTTCTTGGACCTTTTTTATGATCGTTATCCCCGTCCGCGGGCACTGATGGCAACTTACCGACGCAACTGCGGCGTACGATCAAGATGTCATGCGGCTTTTGTTGAACACCATCTACACGAATTGCGTTATATTAAGCCATTTTAAGACGGCCTGAGGACTGGTTAAGACTTAGCAGGCGCTAATCGGCGTACAGTTCTTGTGCGACTACGAGGTTGCCCTGGCCAAGAGTAGAATGTAAGTGTTCTACTGCACTACTTGTCCTGAGCACAGTTCATCTTACTGCAATTTTAGAAGTTTTTAGTTGACAGTCGGCATTCTACTCCATTGTCCAGCTTTTGCAAGACTGAGACTGAAACATCTCGATAATATTACCTTTGCGATGCTTGACGACATAATTGAAACTGTTATTAGTCATCTCAACAAATTTCTGACAGGATCAAAGCGCCTTGTCGATTTGTAAGAGTTTTATAATCTTGTATATAGAAGTCTGAGTGTATTAAAACGGACCAGCGTTCTATGCTGGCCAAATAATTTTCCTATTAGGATCGACATTTTAACCCAACCTAATCATCACAGAGAATCTAAATTTGGCCACTGATCCAAACAATATCAAGCTAGAGAAAGACAAAATTCCTAAAAATTTACGTATTTTGTACAAGAATATTAAATTTTAAATTCTTTACAAAGATTTCCCTGTGAATATTTCCTTGCCCAGAGTTACAACACATGAAAGGTTATATTTCAAAATTAATATTTATCATTATTGCATAGAACATGTTTTACATACGTGCCCAAAAAATAAGGTGTATTTTATTTTGAACATTCTTTATTTATTCTTCCAAATCAATTTCATCGCCTTCAAAGTAATCCCCTCCCGATGCAATGCACTTATGCCAACGGGTCTCGGCTCTCTTTTGACACGATATTCGCTCGATTGATCGGTTGTTTCGGGGTCGTAAGCATAGATCCAAATCTCATCGCCAGTTATAATGCATTTCATGACACTCTGGTAGTCGGAAAGCATCGTTTCACACACTTCAACGCGACGCCTTTTTTCCAAAAAATTCAATGTTTTCGGTACCAGTTGAGATTTGACGCGCTTGAGGCCCAAAACATCCTTCAAAATGGTATTAGCTGAGCCTTTCGATATGCCTACTTCATCAGAATGGTTTCTAATTGTTAATTGACGGTTTTTCATTACCAAATCTTTGATTTGTTAAACGTGAGCTTCGCCGGTTGAGGTTGATGGTCGCCCTGGACGCTCTTCGTCTTCGACACGTTCACGGCCGGCTTGGAACTCACTATACTACTTGTAAACATTTTTTTTAGACATAGCCTCATCACCAACGGCTTTCTGCACCATCCTCAACGTATCCGCAGCAGAAAATTGATAATCCCGTAAACAAAATTTAATGCAAATTCTTTGCTCAACAAATTTCGACATCGCAAAAAACGAAAAACTCACTTTTAGCAGCTCACAGAACGACGCGTATCTCAAACACTAATGAATATTTTGACATGAAATTTGACATAAATGTGACTGACAGTACTTCCAACCTAAAAAAAAAAAAATCATTGTCACCTTATTTTTTGGGCACCGTAATAACTTTACACTTACTTTTATTTCTATACACAGATATTTACCTCTTCATTTGTTACAATTTTTTGGAAAAGTCATGGAGTGAAAGACCTCTTGAGAAATAGTCGAAAAGTGTTATATTAAATTTTGCAAAGTGCAAAAGTGAAGGAAGACGCAGGTGAGGACACATTCGCCTAGCAGCACACCAGCATTGCAAGTTTTGGAGCAATTGAAAATATATGCATATGGTATATATGAATATATATCTGGTGGTATCATTTATTACGTCTCACTTTATATTTAAGCTAATGCTTTTGGATAGTCCTTAACATGCCTTTCGTGCCGTTGCTTGGCTATGAAGAGGCGCTACAACAACTGGCAACAGTAAATCGAACTTTGCCAATTGAATGGGTTCGCATAAAATTGAGAGTAGTATGCCGCTGAAGTACTTATTGATCTAAATGCATACCAGCTCTTTGCTGTTGAGTATGTCTTAAGAATATATGAGCAGGCTTACAAGCGCTTACCGAGCTCAATACCGGCATGTGTACATGTGAGCGCGTATGTGTGCGTAGCTGTTGAAATTGCCATTTCAAAAGAGAATATATTAGATTCCTTTAGCATTTCACCACACTTTTTGATCAGCGCAATGGCGACGTAATACATGTGTATACTCATATGCTGTTTAATGTTGTATATATGTATGTATTATATGTATGTAAGCTGGCACTTATCTTTATAGCGCATAATAGAAATTGAGAAGTATTCCCATTTTCACTTTTGGCTGAGTGAAATTGTGCACTGAGGTAAAATGAATTCTTTTTCGTTGAATTTTATTACAACGAAGCCAAAATTGAAAGAGACAGTGATGGATAGGGAGAAACAGTACACCAAAAAGTTGTTGAAAAAGAAAAAAAATTCTTCCCTTGCAAAATTAACTGCAACAAATTATCTAATTTAGATAATGCAGAACAAACTTGAGAGATATAACTAACAGGCGGGTAATCACAAAGAAATGTCATTAAATTATATTCGATTAAAGACGAATTATACTATATGATACTAAAAATATAATTATAACAAAAAAACTTTCTATATACATATGTCATATCTTTTATTAGCATTTCCTTCGTCAATAAAAATATATTCGAAAATTCATATATTTTAATTAATCATGTGAGTAATCCTTTTTTTCAAATATATTATACTGAAATAATATAATGTAACTAATTACATATAATTAAATAATAATTATCATGCTTAGCAGTTAATAAAACGCCGCTAAAATTTACAGCTATTAATGTAGATATGTAATTCATTTTTCAAACACATTCTTTGCAATTTAATTTCACTCACATGCCCGACCAATGTTCATGCTAAAGGATTGATAGACTTAATTTTTTATCGCAGTAAGTAACGTATTTGTTTATAAGGCTTGTCAATATTAATTTTTATAATTTTTTTAAATTAATTTAGCCACTTGTTAATAGATTAAATCTAATCTCTTAAGCTTTCAACGAATTCCATCAAAACTTTGCGTATTTCTAATCGAGTTTTTCCATTTCATTCAGAACAACTTAAAGGAACACTACCGAAGAGTGAGTGCTGACTGAAGCTCATGCCTCAATCTTAAGGGGTTATATCCACTTGTGATTTTCAAAAAAAAATCGATCATTTTTTGAATGTACATATATTCAAGAATATTCTCTGAAAATTTCAAATCGATCCGACAATTAGTTTCGGAGATATGAGCGTATTACTAAGAACGTTTCCGAGCGTTCGAAAGTAGGCGGAGCACGTAAATCGTAAATCGTTCCCGAAACTTTAAACGCGTTTATCTCCAAACCGTGTTTTCAGAGTGGGTGAGGAAAATTTCTCCGAAACCGGTAAACCGATCGGTTTGAAATTTTCACACGACTTACTCCGATGTATTTTTCAGGTAATGATCGAAGGAATAAGGTTTTGGACAATAATTTCGATTTTTTAAGCCACTTTGAAGTGAAAAATTTTCATGAACTGGATTTTGTCAAAAATCAAAATTTCTACTAGACCTTCGATCATTACGTGTATTTATTTATCACAAAACTAAATATTTTTTTGGTTTTTGGTTTTCAGATAATTTGGAGCAGAGATATCTTGCCAAGTACTTTTTTTTGGACGTCTCTCCGCAGATCATCTACAGGAGCTATGGGATCCAATATTTTTTTAAATAAACCGCTGATTGTTAAAGTACATTAAATTCTGTTTAAACACATTTTTCCATTAATGTTTAAAATAAAATGCCTCTTTGGAAAAAATTCACAAAAAAACGCTTTTTTTCTGCCACGCAAGTGGATATAACCCCTTAAGTGATGCTAGATAAGTGGCAATAAATTTCAAAATGTAAGCTCCAACGAACGATGTTGAACTCGAAATAGTTATGTAAAGTGTTGAGCCAATAATAGACACCTTTTTGGTTTTGAAATATGTCAAATAGTATGGTATGAGAGGCAATGTTTTTTTTTTTTAATTTTATCAACCTACACAAACGTACACAGCGCTCAAAACCCCTTATCTAGATTATCAATAAAATGTAAGCTTTTCGTTAATAGAATAATAAGTCTACCATCAAAAGCCACTTGTGTTTCATAAAGGCAAAGTCTTAGTTCCGTAAAAAGAATTATAAATTTGTAGCTTTGATTAACTAATGCTATTGATTATATATACAGACGCTAAGATATCAACATTTCTATAAACTGAACCAAATATTTGGACTCAGCTAAGTATAATATCAACTCAACTCACGAGACACACACATAAATATTTTTCTATACAAGACCACAATATGTAATTCGTACTATATATGTTTGTAGCTATATTTTCTTTACTAAATAATTAAGATTTTCCCACACATTGGGCATACATATACAAATAGAAACAACATACTTTTAGCATATATATGTATAAAGATTTGAAAAATAATTTGACATGCTCCTGAAAACATACCTGTTTTTTAGCCGGTCCATCAACCTCCTCTGGTATGGCATACGCACGTCCATTGGGCACAGCTGGGGGTCCCTCAGATTTGCTCCGACGCGATGGTGTACCGCGTTCTTCCGACTTGAAAGTAAAATTTACGAGGAAAAAAAATTAAACCTAAAATAAAATGTATTCAGCATACTTATTTATATATATTTAGTATATCTTTATTTCTTTAGTCTATGTGTTCGCATTTGAAATTTTATACTTTCGGGACAAATGTGTACCAAATTAGACCTGATCTTTATCTAGATTGAGAATTGTGATAGAAAGTGCGGTATAGTTGAGAGAGACACGCGGGAGCGAAATACTTGTATTTGCTGGCCGACTAAAATTTTGCCGAAACTCGGTTGGAAGAACTCTTCTAAGTATAAGCATGAGAAGAGAAATCATAGACTGGTGTCTCGTAAACTGAAAAGCGGCGTTATGCACTAATTAAATCATATTAAGAATATCATTTTATTATTTTGCACAATTTTCTTCTTTTCTTGTATCTATCTTTTAGAAAAGAGACCTAATCTGCATTGTGAAAACAAGGCCGAGAAGCAATTTATTTTGCCTGAAGTTTCGGAAAAGTCCAATTTTTCAAAGAAAACAAAGACTTCTATCAAAAAGTGATAAGAAAAATTCTTTTGCAGTACAAAATAGAACAAAATCTGCAATTTTTCACTTTGAATTATTTGAAAAATTTTACTCATATATTTTTGAATACAATTTTACTCACCGGTTAGAAAATAAAACAATTAATATTTTTTTTTTTTTTTGGTTATACCAATCTGTTACCAATTTAGTAAAAGAATATAAACAACAGAACACTTTTCAAAAAAATCAGATTTTAATGTATTAATCACTTTTAAAAAGTTATGTAAAATTAGTTACGCACATAATACCAATTATTTATTTATAATTTCCGACCACTGTTTGGTTAATTAGAGAGAAATGCAAGCCGGTTCAGACTCTCGTAGGCATATATGTGCATTTTAGCAGTTCCATTTAAAACACATATATACATATATGGTGACTAATTAGCATGAATGCGCGCTTAGAATATCAGCAAAGCATGAAATTGAAATAAAATTTTAATTCTGAGCGTCAAAAGTGAATGAGGCCGCAGTTTGCCCACACACATATAAAAATAGAAGAGAAAACCAACCTGCATGCCTTTGCAATGCTTTTAGAGCAATACACTCGCGCAGATGCATTAATGTGGTTTGCATGTGATTTGCGATAAATTTAAATTAGCATTTTCACAACTAAATAAACTTTATTCAACCAAACCAGAAAAAAACGTCAAAAGGGGGCATTTTTATTTGCTCCAAAAGTATTCGAATATATTTTCTACTCACTGGCGAACACATATGTCATGTTTTTGCGGCTTTAAATGCCTGAAAGCTCGCCATTGTATGTTAAAAAAAAATCGTGCGACAAACGTCCTTGCCCGCGCATCTCGTCGCGTCGCTTGGTCGGTCTAATCAAGGACACGCCGCTCTGCTGTTAGCTGAATAAAAGCAATTCTGACTGCCATCTGAACATGATGGGCGCAAGCCAACAAATTTTGAATAATTTACACATATATGTATAGTATCCTCACTTTACTGTTTGCCATTGTCTGGGATAAGCGAACAGAATTAATAAAAAAATAATAGAAATGGACTTTTCATGAAGGCTGTCATTAAATGACTCACAAATATACCGTTATACACAATAATTGCACAATAAGTGGTTGAAAAGCTTTGTTCACATACATTTCACCTAACATTTATTTAGTTTTCATATAAAAATATGTTCCAACAATTTTGAATATATCACATTCACAGCGGCATCACTCCAAGTAGAACAGGTACGGAGAGGGTTAAGGTCAAAGCTTTCAGATAAGCTAATAAATGTGGTTAAAATTAATAAAGTGATACATTTTCATAAATTACCATTATACATATAACATAATTTCAAAGAAAATGTTTTTAATGAAGCACTAGGGAATTTATAATTTTGTTGCACTAAAAATAGTGGGCGGCCTTCAGTTGCGTATTTATTTTAAAATAATTTTGTGCTACGAAATTCCACGAACAAAAATCCCTGCCTTACCAAATATATATACATATTTTACGACTTTTCCCTTCATATACATATATAGCTACATAAAAGTCTTTCAACTCACCCTGGCTAACCGATTGGCACCAGCATGTCCACCTCTCGTATCTGTGTACTCCGAACCGATAATGAATTCGTGCGACTTGTATGCCAATTCTGGACATTTTTTCCGCCTGGGTAATGGTGGCTCATTCGTTGGACCTGTTAATGAGGCTTAAGATAGTTTTGAATAGTAACTGAAGTTAAGCGTTCAAGCATAAATTTATCAATATTGCATAACAAAAATGAGAATTCATATACATATATAGATAATAATATATATCCATATCTATACTTCTAAGTTCTAGTAATATGTTTTTAGCAAACAGCGTATGCGCATTATTTTTATCATCTAAGTTTGGGCAACTCACCGATGAATTGACTTGGATTGGGTGCTGGCGCACGACGCACCACTTCTGGCCGCGAATTGCCTGTGAACTCATGCCAGCGATAAGTGCTCCGATACTCCGAATGGAGCTGCTAAAAAGAAAAAAGCGAAAAATGTTTTTGAATAAATTGATTTTTTTTATAGGAAATTTCAATGAAAATAGTAAGAGTAGTTATTTTGTAAGTTCACTTTTACTATTATTACTACTATGACATGCTAAAAAATTGTGGAATAAAAATAATGAATTAAAACTAAATTCTTTTTCTTTACTGTCATGGACACCGTTTACTTGGGTATTTTCGAGTTAACAACAGCGTAACGGACTTCTTTTTGCAGCTCCTTCTTCACCTGATCTCTCCAACGGAGTGAAAGTCTTCCTCCTTTTTTGCTTCCACAGGCACGTACTGAATCGAAAGCCTTCAAAAGAGTTTTCTCTTCCACCTAGATAACATGACCTGGCAAGCACAAAGGACCACAAATCTTTCGCAAAACTTTTCACTCCTAAAATCAACTCATCAGATGATGTCATTGTTCATTCTTCCGCACTATGCATATGTATAGAGTTTGGTCTTTATTCGTCAAGAGAGAAGTTAACTTTTCAATGCCTACTCAATCCAAATAGCACCTGTTGGCAGCAGTTATTTTGCGATGGATTTCAAGGCTGACATTGTTATTGATGTTGACACTGGTTCCAAGATGGACGAAATTACCTACGATTTCAAGGTTATGACTGCCAACAGTGATGTAAGAGCCAAGTCGCGAGTGCGACGACTGTTTGTTTGATGACAGATATTTCGTCTTGTCCACGTTCACCACTAGACCCATTTGCTTCATGTTCATATTCATTCTGGAAACTAACGGCGCCGTTGTTAAGGCTCCCAATCCTGACGGAGTTTTGGTGTTGCTCAACGTCAGTTTACATAGCCGTATTAGTTTTGCGGGGATACCAAGTTCAGACATAGCGGCATAGAGGCAGTTCCTTCTCGTGCAGTCGTGCAGACGACTTTAAAATCGACGAAGAGGTGGTGTGTGTGTTGATCTTCCTTTAACGAATGTAAATCTAAATATCTGGTTGACCCATGGCTACATATAACCATTCAGAAGTTCAAGAAATTTTTGTTACAGAAAATTAGTAGTTTGCTTTGCTGTGTGGCATGACATGCTATCTTATGGAAATCAATAAACCTCAAGTTCTTTCTTACAAATTTTTGGGCAAATAAAATAAAACAACAATCATGGAAATCGATTTCAACTATCGATTGCTTAAAATTGAAAATTCTGCTATCGACACATCCACACAAGAGATGTCATAGCCACCTAACCTCCTAACCTCCTAAAATTATTTTTAGACTACTCCAAGTGACCAAGAAAATTCAACGAAAAACAAAACTCATTTTAAAAATCAATTGGACTCTAAAAGCTGAAAAGTACATATTACATAGGATTTTATATATAAATCAACCACACAAGGATATGTCCAACTGAAAAAATAGTGTACGAGTGGTTGTCCAGTAAACAAGTGGAATGTTAAACAATTTACAACTTGTTTTGCCTTGGCGACTAGCCAATTTTTGGTCATTACGATTGTATACTAAGCCACTAACTGTAAAACAGTAGGAGCAACAACACTCAATGGTCTGTCATTGCGGTTAAGTGAGAGGACGCAGAGGACATAGATGACATTGCGGACATGTAGCCAACGCACACACACAAACGCACACACTCTTTTTATACCTAATACATAAATACACATACAGTGAGTACAATATAAGAGTACCTTTGTATCGAGCTATATCACTGCCAATTGGCTAAGCTACAGTTTGTGTTGATTAATGCTTTTGCAATGCCCAAATGACAGCTTGTCGCCCAAATTGAATTCAAACAAATCACGTAAGGCACACATACAAGCGTTCAAAACAAAAATTGATAGAGAAAAGTGAGCAGTAAATGATGATTACAGATGGCAGTTGACCAAACAGCAAGAGCCTTGCAAATGTTTGTGCTCGACAGACTTACAGAAGTCAATGATGGGTTTGCCATTTCAAGGGATTAAAGGATTAATGAAAAGCACTTAGTATTGCAACATTTACCGCTATGAAAAGTGCAAAAATATAGAAGCATTGCCAGAACTGCATGTGGAGAGGTAAGGAAGTTGCGCTGCCGCTGCGGAGTTATGGTTGACTGATCCTCCAGTCATGCAAAAAATGCAAGCTGAAACAGCTGTCTGCAATCAAAAACCAAAAGTCACTTAATCACCGGCCCACACACACACCGCACCACACCACGCCTTAGGGACATAAGCTGCTGCAGTTTTAATTTGAAATGTGCAGATTTGTTACTCCCCACAGTCGGTTGGTCGTAAAGTTGTTGAGTGCAGCAAGAAGAACAAAAATTAAAAATAGTTAAAATCAAAATGTCAACTTAACGAGCTACGGTGCTTTGCTGCAGACACAAGCACCAACAGGCAAAGCATCGCCCACATATATGGATGTACTCATAAATATAACGGTACAACATTTATACTTATAACAAACGGGAGGTAATCCCTACCCCTTCCATCACAACAACCAAGCCAAATGAGAACCTGTGCGTCACTGCGCTAGCCTAGTGCCAAACAGCTGACTGCATTGCGTCGCATGCAACCATTGGCAGACATCACTGCACCAACACCACCAAACACACAGGGCTGGTGGCACAAACAATTAGCCAAGTTTATGGCTGCCATGGCAGCAAGCGCTACTGCTGGCGGCAACAACAGACCATAAGTGGCCAATTGCAGCAGTGGTTGTAAACAATTTTGTATTGATTTTATAAAGTTCAGTGGGTTAAGCGGTGCAGTAGTATGTAAATAACAGTTATAAATAAGAGCAGTTAGTAGTTAAATATTTCAACTCGAAATGGTAGCGCAATAGTTGGGTCGAGTTGGCGTTACATTTCGAATGCAATTGTTGTGAGCGACGCCCGAATTGCTGGGTACGAACAGTGTGTGCGAAAAATAAACGTGCTGTTAGTGAGACTGTCTACGCCAGTAAAGAAGAAGAAGAAGAAGTTAGTGAGATGCTTGTGTGTCACTTGGGCGAAGTTAAAATATTGGGTAGCCGAAAAAGTTTTTTCGTATTTCGTCAATAGATGTCGCTTCAGTCAAATAATGAATAAAAATAATGAAGAAGTTCGCTTTATTTTGAAATTTTTATATAAAAATGGGAAGAATATCACGCAAGCCACCAATGAAATTTGTGAAGTTTACCGTGACGATGCTGTATCAGTTCGTGTATCCCAACAATGGTGCGAGCGAACCGTTTCCGTTCTGGAAATTTCGATGTGAAAGATGCACCTCGCTCTGGCCGAGCTATCGTTGAAAAAATCGATGAAATTATGGTAAAGATTGACCAACACCGTCACATAAGCAGCCATGACATCGCTAAGGAACTTCATTATTATTATTCAACATCAAACGGGTTTGAACTATTTAAAAAAGAGCTTCGGATTCTTCACGCTTTTTAATTTTCTCATAGACATTATATGGGCAGACTTGTATAAAGACAATTTTTTTTTGCCAATTGTGGCAGACATTTTGACACATCACCCCTGACTTCTCAATAGCTTTTAAAAATTTGCCTTCCTTAATGAGGAAGGTTTTTCCTGCTAGGCACCTACATATGTAACTTTGCTTCAGGTATACAAACGTATATGCATGAAGCTCTGTTATTTTATTCCTTTGTTTCGTAAGCACAAAAAGTATTATTGCTGTACAACATGCAAACAAGGCACAAACAATTGCGCTTTTTATAGTGCACCGAGTAAATAACGGTATTGCTGGAAACACGCACAGTGCAAGAGAGTAATGTATAGACGAATAATTTAAAAATGCCATTAAAGTTGTATCATATATTTCCAATGAACGTGCCTCACTTTTTGCTCACAGGCATTTTTGGAGAGACATGCACTCGTATATGATACAGAGAGCCTTTGGAATAACACCAGTACTGAATTAATTAAAGATATGTGACATAAGAGAAGGTTTAAAATATTTAAGCAGGAGTCAGACTTAGAGCGAGACTACTTTCAATGAAATTGGTGTTGTAAAGAAGGGAGTTTTGAAGCAAAATGCGACAACAGAATACTCTACACTTTATATTATTTCGACAGTGCTGACTGGGTGATCAAAGACAGATCTAGCCTTAGCAGAACTAAATTAACAAATTTAGGCTTGTACAACATAAGAAATTTGCTAATATTTGGTTGACCAAGATCATATATTGCAGGGCAGAGATTATTGAAAACATTTCTTAGTCCAAGTAAAACCTCTAATCGTAAAAATATTCGTCATATTGACCTGCTAGAGACAAATCTACCATAGATAACAGATCATAACTACCGAGAATGACCAAATCATTCTTAAAGTATCAACTCTTCATTAGGTTCCAAATACAATAAGAACCTTTAAAAGGTTATTTAGGGTATTTCCTTCGAAAGTTTCTATCGGCACTCGACAAAGAAGAGGATTTAGCGTCACGTTGTCAGTCAGCCCGGCGCTAAAAACCTTGATGGGAGATGCGATTTAGAAATGCTTAAGCTGTTAAAATATTTGAGAATATTTTCCAACGCTAAAACAACAACTACTAAGCTATTAATGAAATTACTGCACAAAAGTCTGAACTAAATTTAAAGATTGCAATTACTTTTATGCTCTTATTACTAATTAGCAAACTTACAATAACCAATTTGTTCAGCTAGCAATATGCTTGATTATCCTGTGAAAAATGGCAAGGAATCGTTGCACACTTAATTAGCACTGGCTGTCACATTTACCAATACACGGAGGCAATAAGCCTGCAGCAAAGTTCAGCGTAGCGAAACAGCCGGTGTTTCAACCGGAACTTTTGTTCGGCGTATTTAAACGCGTGAATTGTATGCAATAGAGAAATTGTGGATAATTGAAAAATCGGTGTGAATGGCGCTTACGCACGCAACACACGCCCGCCAGGGCCAACTGAAGTAGACTGGCTGACTGCATGCCACATTAAACGGCAACGTCACTAAAGACAAACTGAAATTACATTATGATTAAGACGGTGCGTCGTTAGGGGATTTAATTTGACGCAGAGGCGTTTGAGACCAGGGCGCGATGTGGGCGGGTGCGCAAATTTACGGCGTCAAGTTCAATGCAAAATTTTGAACCATTTTTCATGTTGCTCAGTTCGTAGCTGCGCACACACGTTTACTTCGAACCTGAGGCATTTCCTCAGTTAGGGGTGGCGATCAAATATATTTCATTTCGATTTCATACACTCCGGTAAACACCCAATAATATTTACCGTTACATAATGTAGTGCGAACACCACGCCTGCTGATTATTAAATGAATGTATTTTCAATTTCTTGCAAAACCACAATTTACTCTCCTTTTCCAGCATTTGCAGCACAATTCCTCAAAATATGTGTGTCACAATTTGTGGTCGTTGTTATTGTTATTGTGTACCACATTGTAATTAATCACAATCGCACAAATAAATCATACTCAAGTCAAGGAGACGCGCTCAACATCTGTGCAGGACTGCTGACTCAAATAACAGCGCCACTCTGCTTAACACACACGAACAGCCCCCTCCGGTCCGCCGGCCAGTTACAGTTACGCGTGGAAGGTCTTTGTCCATAGCAAGCTCACGTGCTCTTCTCATTTTCATTGAATTTATTGAGCACAACATCCATGCTTTATGGCTTATGAGTATAAATGCCATGGAAACGCATGCTTCCCAGATTATTTATTTATAGCAAAGTGAATTGTTTACGATGTGTGCCACAGATATACGCATGTATGTGTTTATGAATTTATATAAGTTTAGAAATCTACACATACTCTGTATGCATAAGTATATGTAAACATGGAGAAAAAATGTATGCAGAGTTACAGATTTATTTGTTAAAAATGTAAGCATTCATGATTAATATGTATGATAAGTATGTCCTCCCTAAATCTCAGGAGAAAATTGAATTTTTTCTAAATGCTTAATGTATAAATAACAATATAGTACAAGCATAAAAAAAATATCTTCTTAAAGTAAAATGACTTAAAATAACGGTTGATCCAAGTAGAGCTCAACTTATGGCCAATATAATCGGTCTATTGAGCGTACTAGAAGCAACACCATCACCCTTCTTGAGACACAGTTTTTATTATTGTCGATTCGGCGTCGTTTGCAGCAACTCAGACTGTCGTAAGGAATGACTTGGCGCATTTTACCTCGAGATCTTAAATTGAAAGCGTACAAAATATTTACAACTCGTGTAAAAACTAAAGCCGCTCCATCTACACAAACTTTCGCTTTCTATGGGCTCTTAAAAAGTTCCAAGAAGATCCGACATTTTCGAACCAAATTTTGTTCACTGACGAGACCAATTTCTGGTTCAATGGGCACTTCATAAAAAAAAAACAACGGTTTGGTGTGGTTTGAGGGCCAATGGAATCTTATTTCTAAAATGAAGCAGGTGAGAACGTAACCGGCAATCGCGAGTGTTATCGCGCCATGATAACTGACTATTTTATGCCTAAAATTGAAGCTCGTGACCCCGGCGACATTTGACTTCAACAAGACAGCTCTACACATCGCACCAATCAGTTCACATTTTGAGCCATCTGAGACGTAGCTGCGGCCAAAACATAATAAACATTCCCCATTAAATTTGAAGTTTCCATATTTTTTCCTTAAAAAAGTCGAGAGCCTCGAAATGGATCATCCTTTATAAATAACTATTGACCACCATAGAACTCTCAGATTACTCAAAATATGGTAACCAAAAATACTTTGCGATAGTGTGGTAAAAAAATAAGCCCAAACATCGTACTAGCTGCTGGGTTAATCTTAAATTTAGACCATACCAAGATTTCACTTCTACAGATTAAATGAATCAAAATTGCCAGAATGTAAAACGTCTAAAAAAAACTATATACATATATCTGGTTTATGACTTCTACGAGAAATCAACCTTCATCGAATTTTCGAATTTCAATGAAATTAATTTTTTGGGAGAAAATCGATTATGAAACTTCATATTTTATTCAAAGGTCTTTTTTATTATGCCTTCTTCCAAGTAACTGCAAAGCTTCATAAAATTTTCTAGCAACACAAGAGATCAGGTTTTTTAAAATTTCTTGAAAGATAAAATCAAATTAATAGGTTTTCTGCTGCTATTATT
This sequence comes from Bactrocera dorsalis, assembly GCF_023373825.1. NCBI lineage: Eukaryota > Metazoa > Arthropoda > Insecta > Diptera > Tephritidae > Bactrocera > Bactrocera dorsalis. The sequence continues at coordinate 90,606,830 of NC_064304.1, forward strand.
ATAATTGGTTCACGCCGTAAAATCAATATTACTCAATGGGATTTTTAGTCAGAGTCTAGCGATGAATGGATGATCCACTAAAATGTATAGAATGTGTAAAAATTTAATTTCAACTAATGAGGATTATTTCATTCATTTTATATTAGTATTTTATTTGAAATTATAGTTATTTACCTTCACTACATAAATACTTGTATGAAAATTAATTACTCAGGTACTTTTATATCGTAATAAGGCTGGGTGTGAGTTGAATTATGCAAATGGCAGAAAACCGCAAATGAAGCATATAAATAACGCGAAATCTTTACAAAAGAGAAAGCGAACGGAATTGAAAAAGTCGCACGTGTAAAATGAATCTGATATCATTTAAATCTGGCCTACTTATGTAATAAAACATATTACTTCATAATAAGCATTTAAAAAATGGAGCAATCAAATGGAAAGACGATAAAAAATACTGTATGTGATTAAACTTAATGAAGATTTATGTTGCGGAATGTAAATGTAAATATTTATGGTTTCTAAACTTTAATAATTCAGTATCAGTATTAAAAAAGATGAAAATTAAGTATGAATACGCAACACAATTTTTTTCAAGCATAACAACAAACAAATCAAATGCAATTAAGTAAAATCCTTATATTCTAAACTGAAAATTTCTAACCACATTTTTATTCCCTATTAAGCATCAACACTTCATGCAACATGCCTTCGACTTTGGCACTAAAGTCTTGAAAGGCGTCTGCTTGTCGGGTCGCCATTGGTTTTGTCCTTTAAGTATCCTTACGAATCATTGCGCAAACAACTTATTCACTTTGCATGGCCTTTGTTTTTATTTTCTTGGTTTTTTTCGTTGCTGTCGTCTTACATCATCTTCCAATATAGCTGCAGAGTAATGATTTTATTTCTTGGAAGGGACAGTTTTGCCTCAACGGTATACATGTCTATGTGGAAAAAGTCACATGAAAGTAAGTGCGAAAAATCGAAGAAAAGCGCTTTTGCTTTGTCGCTTTTATGACAGGCATAAGTATGTAGCAGTCTACAATAAAGACAGGCACATCACTACGTTGTGCTGCTTTTAATCAGATTTCGATTCTTTAAGTATATCACACGCACTGCAGTGGCAATAAATACTCGTATACTTGCTGCTAAAAAGCTTGCTCCTTTCACCTCAGCATGCCCTGCTTTTGCCTGTGTGGGCTGGTGTAATGAACTATAGTAAATTGCAAACATGACTGCTCTACTTATGCAAAGTTACTGAATTCCACACAAATACGTGTGTACCGCAAGAATAGATACATATAGATAAGGCAACATACTCGTTCGCATTTTATGCTAAGTAATGCCGAGAATTCTATGTAAAAAAATACAAAATTTAAGTATACACATATTTATATAGTCGTAGTTATTTTAAATAGCTTCTAAGGTATATTGGAATTGGAGCATTAGATGATAATAATTTTTCATCCAAAACTATTTTTCATAGCTAACTCCACCAAAGCCGGTCTCTAGCACGTGTTGTAAGCGGAAAATGCTGTGGGAGCATCGCGATTGGCTTTTAGTAAGCGTCTCAGAAGTAGTAGGATGAGGCGAACAATACTATCTGATAGGTCGTTCATGGCTTAGTACCAATATGGGTAATATTATGGATGAGACCTCAAAAAGTTCAAAAAGGTGTCAACAACTGGACTAATACTTCTCGTGACAGAAAGGTTTATCAAATAGTAATATGGTGAGTGTATTCTGGCTGAATGTGATACTGATTCTGGAAGAACCCCACAAGTCAATGGTGCCTCTTTCACGAGATCACTAAAAACTCTTAGTGAGCCTAAGGTCTTTTTTAAAGGCTGACCGAGTTATGCAGCAATAAGCTATCAACGGATCGGACCATCTTTTGACGCGGTGAGGGTCCTAAGCGGCTTTTTGTATCGATCCAACACCACTTGAACATAACGCTATTACCAGATCACACAGATGATTGAAAAGTGCTTGCACCTAAACTATACCAAGAACAAAAAAAAATTTCAAGAAAAATACTAATTAGTTTTTGTATAATTCTTATATTACTTGTAGTAAAGTGCAAAATCAATACTATATATATTTTTAACGCCATAAAGACTAATAACTAAAATACCAACAACAAAGCACTGAGAGTGTTAAATTACCTCGCTAATATAAAAAATTATTGTTATTAGATGTTTGTATGCCTAGTAATTTTAAGTGTAGCCCAGCTAATTAAATGCGCAATATCACCTAACAAATTATACACCTAACCAACATACGATCCAACAGTTTGACGGTGGAGTGAAAAGTGGATAGCAAGCTCACCACGAGCTGACCACAGGCACACCAAACAACACCGAGGAGCGCAATAAAAGTGGCACAGACGTGCTTGTGTTGGTGTTGTGGTCAGTGGCAAAGAATACATATTTACAAACTACAATTAACTATGTTCTTCGTTTTTTTTGTGGGAGTAGAAGGAAACCAAAGAAGCCCCCAAAAAACCAGCCAGCATAAGTGGTGCTGCCAGAGGCCGATTGCGTTGCTGAACCAACGGCAAATGATATCAAATTGCACGTATGTATGCATATAAGCGTAGATTCGCACAATCGTGTCGTTCGTTTGAATTCCCGCATTATTTTGTTTATGGTACTTATATACATACATATGTATGTGTATGCTGATATGGAACTGCAAATGCTCATACGCACTGTTGGCCCGACTGCATGTAGTATTCGCCTGTCGGTATGCCGCGTCCATGTTGTGCTAACCACAAAGCGCATTAAGATACGAGTACTTTTCCGAGCAAATAAAGGGGTGACAGACCTTTGAGAATATGCTCCAAAAATTTTTCCAACACATGTTTCTCGCTAATGTCAGGAAGTTGTTACAGCGAAGAAATTAAAATTTAATTTTAAAATTAGTACGCTTAAAATAAGTGAAAAAGGGATACCATGACATATACATATATGTATACATATATGTATGTTAGATATGTACATATGTAAATGTGGTAGTGTTTCGCCACAAATGAAGTTTTAATTGAAGTTAATGCTTGACAACAATCCAGTTCAACAACTGCATTTCAGCATAAATAGTTAGCTGGAAGGCGTTTAAATGTAATTAAATACTTTAAGCAGTAAATTTAGCGATTCGACAAAGAGTGGAATGACTTGTAAGAAAATTGTTGTTAAGCATTGGGTAGCTTTGGCGCATGATTATCTCGAAATATGTAGCCGAATTCTTCATTTAACAGTCAACCAACCACATCAAGCTGCTCTCTTGACTACTAGTCTTTCAAGCCAATTATGTTTAGATATACGTATGTACTTGCAAATACCGTGTAACAAGCTGTCATGGAATTCTAGCAAAATACGTTTTGTAGCAGCCCATTAAGAAAACTTCATACGTTTTGCTATCCTAATTGCGTTACATAAAAGCATGAAAACAGCAAAAGTGCAGCGCCGGAGCATTGCACCACAAAGTTCATTGCCTATTCGTGGTGAAAACGGCAAAAAAAATTCAAAACGTAAGGAGTAAAGGCAGAAACCAACTAGCCTGCTGTTCATATAAAGAGTAAGCCCAAGATGAGAGGAAAACTAGCAGCATAACCGCATTCAACAATCAGAATTCATACTCCTCACTCATACACAGTTGTGCGCACATATGTATGTTTGTCTTCGCAAAGCAAACCTCTGCAATTTTCGGCACTCAAGCGAGCATCACTTAAGCACCCTTCAGCTTAAGCGCGAGATATAGCGATGCGTTTTTGGTAAGTAGCGGGTGGATGATATTTGCTGCAATACTCAGCGTTGCAATCCCACTTGTCTTACTTTTATCCTTTTCTGCACTGTTGCATAATTTTACTCCAAACCAGCCGAATTATGGTCGCTACAATATCTCTATTTCCATTTTTCTGCTTTTTTTTATGTGTCTGCTCAGTACAATGACAGGCAATTGCAACTTTTTTCTCTTTTGGTATTATTATATTAATGAGACTTTAATTTTGAATTTTGGTGAGGTTGCGATTAATTTTTATAATGAAAATTTTACATTACTTTTAGTTAAATTTTTTGTATATTCTTAAAGACAGAAAATATTTTTGTTTTGCTTAAAATCTCTGATGTGAGTGACACCTTTGAATTTATTTAATACTTCTAGCACACCCTTATTATAAGACAACTACCTCATGGACTTTCTCCAACTAAGCCACTATTTTGAATTTTATTTTGTTTCAACTAAGTTCCTATATACTCGTACTGGTTTATATAATTCTTGAAAGCTTTTATAGGGAACTCATCTTGAAGATATTTAAAACATGAATGCAAACAACCACTGTGTACCAGTAAGGAAACAGGAAGTAAGTAAATCTGGTCAATGGCGGATCATCTCTTAACGAAGTTTGAATAAATCTTTTATTCCAGAAAAATCGCGGAGAAGATACATACATCATAAATCGTCTTTCTATATGTAAGTAATTCCTAAAATTATTATTTTTAATGAAGCACAGAATCTTGTTTGTCTCAGTAATGAGTTCGAAAATCAAAAAATAAATATTTTAGCTCATAATTCTCTATGAAAATAGTTCTAGTATCCTTAACTTAGTCCGAGATAAAGCTTTAGTCTTTCACACAACAAATACCAGATAACTGTTAGTAGTAAAAGAATCGAATCTTATTTTTAAAAATAAGAAAAAGAATAGCTTTCGCATACCTACATATATACTCAATCAACTAAGTATATTCCAGCGCAAATTCTAATATTTGCTCAGCTCATTTAAGCGCTATTTTTCTCCAACAAATATTAAAGAAAAGCAATAAAACAAACAAAAAGCGTCAAAAAAACATTTACTATTTTCTTAAGTATAGCAATCGCTTTTACAATCGTTTCCAAGAATACTTCCGGTAAAATATTCATTCTCTCCACCTACATATATTCTTTTCATTGCACAGGTATCGACAACACAGCACTCTCGCTCGTCAAAGCAAATATAAGAAAAGCGCGAAAGTGCTTCGGAAAACTTTCGCCAAACAATGCGCAGAAAAACCAATAAAAGCAATAATCATAATTGTGAGAACAACAGAACACAGAGGCAGATAATTGCTTGCGGTATCATCAAGTTTAGTGCGCCATATTTTACGGTGTTCAAGAAAATCATTACAATGATTTAGTGAGATGGAGATAATACTAGTTATTGTACGCCTTTATATGCAGAAAATTTCTTTTTTATTGATTTTTCGCATATCTTTTGTCAATGTTTAAGGTTTTTTGTATTATTTATGTGTGATATTTATGGTCGTACATTATAATACTGCGGCGAAATGACAATATAAAACTTTTGCAGAAGCGATTCACCTAGAAACTATTTAATAATTATATTTATTTAAACATTGAAAATACCAATACATTGCTTAGTTCTCGTGTGAATAAAAAATTATGAAGCAACACTGCAGACTAAAAATTTTCTTCTCAGGCTAAAGCTCATATATATTTCCTTTTATGGAAAAAAATTAAAGGAAAAGTTGCTTAAATCTGTAAAAAATAATTTAAATTCACTATTTTAGGCAAACAACTCTAGGATTTAGAGATCATCATAAAAAAAATTATGAAATCTATTAAATACCGCCATGGCGTATACGTAACACACCTAATACGCTAGCTAACCACTCAAATTATTTGTAATATTTTCAGTTGAAGTTAGTACCTACCAAAATTATATTACATTTAAGCAGTTACAACCTCGAAGCACAAGGTGCTTTCCTAAGTAAACAGGACTTTTTCAATCTAGCGCCCCCTGGTGGCGTCCAATGAGAATTTCTTGACATTTCATAAATTGCAAGTGAAGTTATTACGTTTTAAGTGTCAGTATGTTTGTGTTATCGGTGCGAAAATGAGCTTCGAACAAAGAGCCAACATTAAATTCAGTTTCCAAATTGGTAAAACTTTTACCGAAACGTTTCAATTGATGAAACAAGTTTATGGCGATGATTGCCTATCTCGTAGCCGAGTACACGAGTGGTTTCAACGTGGTTTTCAAAGTGGTCGTGAGGACATACATGATGATCAACATGTGGGCCAATTAAAATCCATGATCATTGGAAATTCCATCGAAACTTTGCTTGAATTCATCAAAAATCAGTCGAAATCATCATTGAAATTTATGGAAATGGAATTGAACATCTCCAAAACAATGATTTGTCGCATTTTTCCCGAACATTTGGGCTTAGGAAAGGTATGTGCATGGTTTGTTCCGCACAAATTAACTGACAACTAAAAATTGCTCAGAATCCAACATTCAAAGGACATCATTAAAGAGGTTTATTTCACCAAAAATCACAATTTAACCATTAACCACTCCCCGTAATCACCTGGTATGGCACCATGCGACTTCTTCCTTTTCGGAAAAATGCATTTACCCATTAAAGGAAAGCGTTATGCAGACGTAGAGGCCATTCAAAAGGCTTGCACCGATATACTGGCGGCCATACCGGCCAACGAGCTAAAACACTCGTTCGACTTTGGACCGTGCAAAAAGCTGTATTGAAGCAGAAGGAGGTTATTTTGAATAAAATATATTGATTTTGCCGAAAAAGCCATTTGTTCTGTTTTTTTTAAGTCCTGTTTACTTTGGAACGCACCTTGTATAAGTGAATTTCTTTGATATTTACATGAAGCAATGATGTACGTAGAACGAAAACGGCTACGACCGCCACAACGAGGTATCAGCTTTTTATACCCTAAACCAGACATATTAAGCTTATTATGAAGTTTGTAACACGCAGAAGGAAGCGGCGAAGTGTATATACATATATAAATTATCAACGTGATGAGCTGAGTCGATTTAGCCATGTCCGCCTGTCCGTCCGTCTGTATATACGAATACGTAACTAGTTCCTCAGTTTTTGGGAAATCGATCTGGAGATTTGCACACGTCTTTTTTTTCCAAGAAGTTACTCATTTGTCGGAGCCGCCAATATCGGAACATTATAGCATATACTTATATTGCCATGCAAACTGAACAATCGGAATCAAGTCCTTCTATTATAAATGTTTTTATTTAACTAGAAATCTTTTCAAAATTTGGCATGTCTTATTAAAAGCATCGCTACAATCTCCAAAGAAATTGTTCAGATCAGACCACTATAACATATAGCTGCCATACAAATCGACCGAACAAACTGGTTTCTTGTATATAAATTTTTATATTTATGAAGGGTGTGCTAACTTCGGTTAACATTTTTTCTCGTTTAGTTTGGATGCGTAATTGTTGGGAGCTTACACCAGAATGAGTCTAAATTACATTAAAAATGTATAGCGTTAAGTGAAAAACAAATAGCAACTTAGCTCGCTTTGATTTGTTTTTATTTTCACTAAATATGACTTAAACACAATTTATGTGCAACGTTGCACATTAGTAATTGCACATGCCACAGAAACATGCGTGCATAGAAGTAAGTTTAGAAAAGCGCATTTCATATTAGTTGCTCCATGGCGTTTGTTACCACATTAGTGCACACCCGACGAGCATTTATTTTTCACTTTTCATTTTTGAATCGTTATTTTTCCCCGCGCATATTCATATACAGAAAATTTGATCACGCCCTTCGGATTTCGAAGCCTTTCAGCGTAATGCGGTTGCAAAGGCAGCACGTCAGAGCATGTCCTTAGCGCAGGTTAAGGATACCACAGCATTTGAAGGCTGTCAAAGCAAATGCCCCAACAAGCAACCATACGTCGAATTGGGTGGTAAATTATATAATCCCTGTTGCTAAGCACAGTCATTTTTCCTTTTTTCTCTCTTCCTCATACATGCTTGTGTGGTATTTGCACTATAACCGTTGCATGCATTGGTTGTTTTTCTTGTTGTCTGGTGGTATTATTTTAGCATTTCGCAAATTTTTTGCGCAAACATGTGGAAGCACTGCCAACTACTTATTTCTGAAGAAACTTTTCTACGCTTTGCTAGCTTTCAATTAAAAGTTTCTGTCGAAGTGATTTTTTCGCCTGGAGGACGGCCTATTAATGTCAGCCAAAGGGGAGTGGGCTAATTTTCCACACGAACAATTTGAAAGCATTGCCGAAGTGGTTTAGTCAAAATGTTGAATAAAGAAAGGTTTGCTCATAAGTAGCTAACTATTTTCGCTGTGAATTCTGTATCACGCTGACTCTCTAAGATCTTATAATCATTAACCAATTTTTAAGGTTTTTATGGCAAAAAAAAAGAATACTTTTTTTGCAAATTTATTTCTTAAATAAGGTTGAGTAATTTTATTCGAACTCTTTGTATATTATTAAGCATACGAAGTATGACAATTAAGTAATGAGACTGCACGACTAAGAGCACTATAACCATATACTCGTACAATTTTAGCGTACGTTTCCGAAGCTGTTTCGCCCAATCTTGCGCAAAATTTTATCGCGACGCGTTGCTCTTGATTTCGTCTTTCCATTTCCGTGACGAGCACTACAAACGCACGTCTATTCAACTTGCAGCAGGCGAACTAAACAAGCTAGAGCGATGGTACATATATCAATGAAGAGGGGAGGAATGCTGTAAAAAGAGAAAGGTCACAGGTTTACCATAAGTGCGGCAATAAAATTAGTCTCATTACTTAATTGTCAAACCTCGTACTTTTGACAATCTAGCAATCGATGAAAATTCAGATCATCTTAGAGTTGAGAGCACTGACTCCGTACTTTGGTAGTAAATTTTAATAATTTCGACTCGTTGTTGGATCGTATATCTTTCCATAAAGAAATGACAAACTTTCTGAAGAGAAATGAGAAATGTCAAAAATATATAAATATGCCATTGTTTGCTGTCCCTATCGGTCTACTCGGTACTTTCAATTGAAAACCCGTTAAATAATTAATTAAGTCTTATTTAACCCTATAGAACCTAAGACTAGATTCTTATGATGCTTTGAATTTTTTTGAATTTTGCCTACATAACTCAGCCAGTAAAACCCTGTCAGTTTTGTATAATATGAACAGTCAAAGTTCCGCTAAACAGATCCCTCTCCATGACACGTTCAATCAAATACTAAAGTCTCCATTTAAGAGTTCATTATGTTTTATTAACTTGCAATAACGAACTCTATTAATCGAATAATTAATTAAAAACCTGCCGTACACTATGTGAGTTTTGAATGCTGCATTGTTGTTTTTGCACTCCAACAATCATAAATGATCAGCCATGAAGTACCACCTCAGCGCCCATCAATTCCGCAATCAAGCACAGTACGCAGCAGCATTGACTGATTGCAGTTCCAATGACCAACCCATTCAAAGGACGGGGAATGGCCGTGCATCCGCCAACAATCTAATGTATAAAATGTGCCGCTGTGTGTGCTACCCCCCTACTATTATATATTTAACTATGCAATTTGTCACTCACCTAACGTTTGACCCCGCTCAATATTCCGCTAGTGCTAGGTATTCGTGTAAATTGCTCTTCCATGGTTCGTTGGCAATTTCATTTTCAATTTCCCGCTTTTAACTAATGTGATTATAATAATTTCCCATCCAGATAACGAATAGTATATAAATATAAATATAACGGTGAATATGTACTAGTGCACGTTGCATTGGTACGTATGTAGATATGTACTCGTATATCTGTCCCCGTTGAATGACAACGGCAACAGCAATTACTCGTATCAGGCTTAGGTATGGCAACAAGAAAGGCCAATAAGAAATTGGGTTTTGAACGGCTTAACACAGTACTTGATTGACTTCTAAATATTTACATATTTATGAGAGAGCCTTATGGGTTGTTTGCAAAAATAACTCAAGATCTAGATCTAAACATCTTCTTCGCTAAACCTCTGAAGACTAATGGTTCCTATGCTCTCTCATTATTTCCAATATACAATATCAGCAATATTTACCGTAGCAAAGTATCAATCCAGGAATTAAAATTACCTTTCAAAGTTTGAGGTCATTTATAAGCATTAAGCTTAGCGAGAAAAATATCGAAATGTTCAAGACGACTCTCGAAAATAGTATTAATTGGTTAATATTGATAGGAACGGTTACAATGCGGATTTTCGATTAATTGGTTTTTAGGTTATTCGAAAAAATTTAATAGCCCTAGCATAGCCTAACATTCTAAAGTTAGAAACCAAATTTTTTACAAGTATAAAAATTAAGTTCAGATGTGAATATATAGTACATATAATGCTTATATAATTTAACGCTATGAAATCGCTAACATACCACTCTCTGAATCTCAAGGACATCATCTACAAACTTTCAATGTGGCATTTGAAATTAAACCCAAGTGATTTTTGCTGCCAAAAGACTAACAACCGCATAAATATACATATACATGGATTCGCATGTAAAAACATATATATTATGTGTGAATGTATAGCTAAATATAATAATTTATGTGTTCAGATTGCCGTCGCTCACACCTTTTTAAGCTGCAAAGCTCTTCAATCCCAGACGATGATGCTCACTAGCTGGTGTGTAGTGGCGTAACTGAAGTGCTTCATGTCACCTAACAACAACAACAGCGACGTTCTCAGCCGCCATTAAAGATGTTCCAGCACCTAACGACACTCCAACCTGTGCGGCACAATATGAAGACCGGGTAGCGAGGCTTCACTTTGTGTTACTCTCAATATGTATCACTCGGCTTTGCAGAGCGTTACGTCTAATTTAATTTGGTTTTCGAAATGGAAATAACAAATTGTATTTATTTATTTAAGAGTTTCTAGAAAAGAGCTTAGATGTGAAATTTAAAATTGACTTTTAGTGAAGATAAGTTCACAAAATATTGTTTCTAATACATATAATATAATATAATATAATATAATATAAGAATAATATAATATGCGATGATATACCCTAAATCACAATAAACGTCTTGAACTTTTCAAAATCGTTAAAACAAGGAAAGAAATAGTTCATGTTTGCACTAAAACAAAGCAAAAATCGTTAAAAGCAAACATTTTAAAATAATTTTTTTATTTTTCGCGAAAAATCAAGAAAAAACCAAAATATGTTTGTGAGGGAATAAAAATGCTCATAATGCCGATTACCGCACACGCTATGAGCGCATGCAATAACTGTTCGAAAAAAAAGAGAATAAATTATTTGCACTTTGGAAGCAAAGCTAAAACGTGCGCTCATTTGCGCCAGGCAATGCTTTCATGCCAACCGACATTTCCTTTTTACTGCCTGGTGACTTAATGTCTAAAAACAACTGCTAAGAAAACAAAAGACGAAAAGACGACGTGAAAGCAAAATGTAATGAAAAGAAAAATCAAATCGAATGCGCTTGATTGCAAGCGTTTGCTTTAATGCGCCGCTTCCCGATGCATTCGGTTCAACGGAGCGACACAAGAGGGAAATCTGTGCAAGACAAAACTGCAGTATATGCAGGTAAAATATTTTTTATGTCTGTGGCATAATGCATTTGTCTTCTAGTTTTCTAAAGAAGCTATCCGGAAAACTGCAAGGAATAATTACGAAAACTCTTGGGTTGTAGGGGAAATTGTCAAAACTAAGGCTTTGTTCGTATTATGGTTGCTTTCCTTAATTTTGCAGCAATTAGATAGAGTTCATAATATATTTAAAGTCAGTTTTCTTGACTACCACTTTTATGGTATAGTTATATGTTTTAGGCAGTTATGAACTTTATTTAAAATTAGAACAGACCTGCTCGCCTTTCTACTTCACATAACTAGGAGGCAAGCTGATAAGATTAAAACGCCTTAAATATAAAATATTCGCCTTAAATATAAATGTTCGGCAAAATTCAATTTCATTATTCAGCTTTGCCATTAATACCTATAATAATTGACTCAAAACGATTTCCAGGGACCGGTCGTTTGAGTTTGTTGAATAGCCAGAAGTCACACGGAGCTAAATCAGGTGAATATAGTGGTCAACCGATTGATTGTCTGCTTCTGAATCGTAAGCATAGATCAAAGACTCATCGCCACTAATAATACATTTCATGATACCCTGGTGGTCGAAAATCATGGTTTCAGAGATCATCGTAAGAATCGCCGAATGCACTTTATGTACTTCAGAAAGACACGCGACACAGATATCACTGACAGTCATACCAACCTAGAAAAAGAAACATTTCAACGAATGAAATTAAAAAGGTCTTACTAATTTTTGCCCCCAGTACTATAGCAAATTAGCGATCATACAACTCCTCATTTCCAATTTTGGATTAAAATTTCTGTTCTCTCAGTCTCGACAATTGTCTTTTTAGTTTCGGTAATTTTTTAAACATTTCTCTTCAACGAGCATTCACTTGTAATGAAGCGAAGTCTTAAGGCCAAATTTTTACCGAAGTAAATTGAAGTGCAATTCGTTTACTTTTGTAATAATTTTTATTGATTTGTTGATTGCAAAGCTTATCTTGACGAATTATTTTTTCTTCTTCTTTTTCAAAGAATTTTTCGATTTTTTTCGATTTCTTCTCTTGTACTACTTGGAATAGTGATAAACTTAGGACTTATTATTTTGTCGGGTGTAGAACGTGATCAATACTATTTTAGCCTTATTTTGGGTATCAGCAGCATTTCTTTTATCAAAAATTTATTTTTTGTATTCAGAATAAATAAAGTTGTAAATAAATTAAGGGGTTACATGGCAAAAAAAACAGAATTTTTTCAACAATTTTTTCTCACATAAAAAATTAAATATTTTATTAGAATTTTTTTTACAAACATACACCATTAACAAAGAAATTCTGAAATTTTTGGAGAAAAAAAAATTTTAAACTCTGCCATTGCGACGCCATTTCCGGTAATCTCTCGGAAAAAAGATGCTCCCGCGTTGGCAAGATAACTCCTTACAGGATCATCTAAAGTGAAAAAGTACATGATTCAGTTAAAACCTTGACTTATAACTTAGACGAAGGAAAACAAGTAAAAATAAGATTCTTGGCAGACATTTTTTCAAAAAAAATTTAAAATTCAATGAAATTTTTTTTCAAGTAGTTTTAATCGAGAAAAAAATTCTTTATCTAAAAATTGAATCTCAAAGAGCTGTGCAAAATTTCATGAAGATGGGTTGAGTAATTCTCGCGAAGTCTTACCAACCACCTTCAAACACACAGTTTCGAGAAAAACGCGTTTAAAGACAGCGCACTTAGCCTAGCTGGCCTCGAACGCACAACTTCTCAAGGCCTTTTCTGCGAAACTATTATTCAGATGAACTTGAAAATTTAGCACAATATTCTAGAGGTGTTGCAGAATTTAATTAGACCATAAAAAATAAATTTTTTTAAGCCCGTAAACCTATGTAACCCCTTAACCTACAAGCTGGAACAGAATTGAAATTTATAGCATCTATATGGCTGATTTTGTTTTTTAATTACGCCTCTAAAAGATATAAATAATTTTATTACATTTTAAGAGCTTAACTCAAACTAACCTCTAATTGATCTTCGAACGCAAATTAGCCTTAAAGCCAAGTAAGTTTGAATCCGTTCAGTTCTGTAGGGACAATAATCAAGTAGTTGCCTTGCTTCTCTAAATTCAAGTCCATTCGATTTTCGACCAGTCTGGGTACTACATTTAATTTTTTTCACGTCTAAGCAGCGTCTTATGCTTATATAGTAAATAAAAGGTCTGCAAAATATAATTTCTGTGCAAAGTTAGGAATTTCGTTGAAAAATAAACACATTTTTGAGACTTCAGTTGTATGTTAAGCTGACCCTAACAACCGAACTGAGTCATTTCCTAACCTTGCAAGTATTCCAATTTGACATGATTACAACAACCTTTTATCACATGTCACTTCATTTATTTTAGTAATACCCTTTCCAGTTTATTTTTATGTTGTGCACTGTGCTCTAAGCTGCATCACTTAAAAAATAATCCCTTTTAAATTCACGCTGTTGTCACCATAAAGTCCGCTGTTTTATTTTAAAAGTTTTGAACTTAACGAAATGTTATACATGTAGGTGTATATATGGGAGGAGAAGGAACAAAAGCACTTAAACGGTGATTTTAATTAAAACCACACATTGTGTCAGCTGTTACATGCATACTATATACTGCAAATTTATGTTGCACGCTTTCGGGCGTGAAGACAGGCAGCAAACCTGTCATGCATTTTTATGGCATTCACACCTGCCTGCAATTACTGGAGATTACGGAAATGCTCTCTAGGGCAAATGGGAAGGCTGTTGTAACTGTTTAAAATTATCATTTTTTTACACGTTTTATATTCACAAAAAGGAAAGTACTTAATTATGACATATGAAGATTATGTATTATTATTAAAAATTAGCATTTTCCACGCTAGTTTGACTAGTACTTTCTACTATATTCATGTGCATGCATAACAAAAAAGTCTGCAAATATATTCAGTTCTATTCAATGAAGTGGAAAAGTTCACACTTTTGCTAATACTTGAACAAAAAACTAGCCAAACACCAACATTTCTACAAAGACAGCAAAAAACTGCTAACTTCGTTGAATAAAGTGATGGTGGACAACTCTCAAAAATATACATATAAATACATATACATGTTTTCTAGTATTCTTTAATATTTCTGCTTTTCGCTTTCCGAACGGCTTTACTTTTGGCTCATAGCAATAAATGGTTTCTCCATGGCAGCTCTGATAGCCATAGTCTGCTTCCTCAAAAAAAAAATATATATATATCTACATATGTGGTATATAACTATGGCAGACACAGAAAAACTTATTATTAAATTGAATGTACACTTGCATTCTCACATCCATGTTTATGTACTTATATGTATGTGCGCATCGAAAATGAAACTGCAGCTATCAGCAGTGCTTGCATGGAAGTATGTAAATGAGGTCTTTTAATTGGCTACCAAGCGCTTTAAAAGTTGCGAGAGTAAGTTAAGCTTGCTTTTTATGACATATATATGAATATATAATAAATATGAACACTTAATATGAATGTGTATGTATCGTAGAGCGAGTCGATTTGTAAGGGGGAGTAAAAACGGATATGCGGAAAGTATTCTACGGATCACTCGGATTAACCTTGCCTAAAAAACTTGAAGTTTAATATCGATTAAGAGCCAGCGTTTTTAAGCCGAAATTTAGTTAGGATTATAAAAACTTTTATTTTCGATATATCTTAATGATTAAATACACAAATGTATTTTGATGTTATGCTGAGCATTTGTTGAATCACAGGACGGAACAAAAGTAGACCAATAGATACAGTAAACAAAGTCATATTTTTTCCTGCTCTTTTGACATATCTCTTCAGTAAGGTTTACCATTTTGTTATGGAAAAATATATGATCCAACAACGAGTCGAAATTATTAAAATTTACTTCCGAAATTTGAAGTCAGTGGCCTCAACTTCAAGAGCGCTACGTCCAATTTATGGTAGTCATAATCATCCTGTCAGATCAACAATTGAGCGTCTAGGGGAAAAATTTGAATTCACAGGCACAGCACAAAATTCCCGTGCCAGTGAGACAAAGAAGTGCACGTAGTGTCGAGAATATTATTGCCGCTAGCGCATCAATTGAGGAAGACCCAAATCAGTCTCTCACACGTCATTCTCAAGCAGTGGGCATTTCTGTTACGTTGTTGTAGCAAATTTTGCGAATAGATATTGGTCTACATCTTTACAAAATCAAACTGATGCAAAAGCTAATGCCACTTGACCCCCAGAAACGCCGTATGTTCGTGAAGAGGGCTGAGCAACAGCTTGAAAATGATGCGGATTTTCATCGAAAAATCATCTCAAAGGCTATAGCGCTTCTTTCGATTGCAATTTATTTCTCCTTTGAACTATCTTTAGAACTTTTTTAATAGTACCGTCTAAGGATCGATAGATTATTACAACTTATAAAAGCGGGTCCAATGGCACATAAGCGGAGTTGTTTTCCTATCCTAAAGACTTGGTATAGAAATTGAATATTATGTTTAGTATTATAAAGGGTAGTTGATAAACCTTTAAGAATAAATTGATATGATCACCTAAAAAATTAATCGATTTTGTTAGTTTTGTTGGTGGGCCTTGTTGTTGGTACTTTCTTCCAAATATGATGAATGCTTTGAGCTTATACATAAGAGTGGATCGTGACTACTACCCAATAGCTGAGGTATATTATTAGACAAGTTACTAGATCGATCCCCGGTGCTTAAGAGGGATAAAGTACACCACCGCGAACACAATAAACAATTTATTTTTTAATAATTTTTCTTATTTATAGTTATAAACAGCAACACCTGTCGCAAATGATAAACTACAGCATTTCTTAATTAAATGTCAATCAAATCAACGAGCAGCTGATCGATAAATAATCAAATACGCCACTTTGCAAAGCACATATGTCACTGACACCAGACACAGGGCGAATGCACATCGGCATTGTGCTGCATCGCGGTGCCAAAAATGTCATGAATACCATCGAGCCTACAAAACACAACAACAAAATGTCAACTTGCTCGAAAGCATTATGCAAATAAGGTTTTATATGTACATAACTGCATATAAGGCAGCTGACTATAGCACCGATTTAATGCTGAGGTTACATTATCACACCGTTGCAGGACGAATAAAAAGGATATGCGCCACAATGAGAAGTATGTGCAAAGGAGAGAACAAACGCGCAGTGCAGCCACGATTGCTGGCAAACTACCAAAGTGAATGAGCACAAACAGGGCACGCTGCGGCAAAGTAGTCGAAAGCAGCAGCTATGCAGACACCACTAGACTAATGCAAGCATACATAAATACACGCTATCTGCACATTTGAGTCGGGCCAGACCGGGTCACCACGTCGGTCGACAGCGAGACAGGCACTCCGTCTGCCAGCAAATCAGTCACTCAAACAGGCACGACATGCAGTCAGTCAGTCAACCAGTTAGATTGGCGTGCATGCCGACATGTGATAAGGTTAGTTAGTGCAACTGTGGGCCACACAAAGCGCCTCGTCAAGCTTCGTCGAAGATAATAAAATTTTGGGAGGAAAATAAGAAAACAAATCGATTGAGTAATCTACCAAAAAGGATCAACATATACATATATGTATGTATGTATATGTAAACGGCATATATGTATACGCTTTTAGCCGGTATTACGCTTAGGAAGCGGCAGAAAACCACCAAAAGCAACAACAAACCGCAGCCATAAGCATGAATCACCATAGCCGCTGGTGCACAGACACTTTTCACATGCTAAACATAGCCGCAAAGAAAACATACGTACGTACCGCTGTACAACCCGAACGAGCCGTGCGGAGATTCCTTACAATCGTTAAGTAATAAAATCACTTGAACTGTTGTAATGCCAGGCAGCAAAACGAAGCGAGCTCTCGTAATCGGTGCTTGTGCTTCATTTTTATTTTTGCTCAGTATCTATATAAAAATAAATATACGCAACAAAAACAATAGCAACAGAAGCCGGCACTGCAATCGTCACGTTATAACAGGATATGCACGACAACCCCGTAAACGCAACGTGGTTGGTCGAGGACATCGACGTTCATGCGCGGCCTTCCAGTGAGCACTATATGTACATCGTAAGTAACCAAAATGAACGCTCGTCTGCTGTGTGGTTCGTCACTGCGCTCTCTTTCTGCCTTGCTCTAGCACTCTCTCTAACATGCTGTATAAATATTCATTTCGGTGGGTGTTGGGCGCAAAGTGTAGTGTTGCCACTAGTCTTACACAAATAAAAGTCACCACTTTTTGACTTCACTGCACTTTGTTTTTTGTTTGTTTTGGCTACCTCTTCACTCGTACGTACACCGTTTCGTACGACCATATGGTATCGATTTTTCTCTTATGCCGCATTTTTCGAACTTTAGACTTCTCGCCTTTGCTCCCACGTTCGTTTTCTACTTGCTTCTTTAACGTCATTTGTGTGCCTTTTACATTTCTTCACATCGTAATATTGTTCCCCAAATTTATAGCAACCCCGTCTACACTTTCCCTTAAATATTTCTTTCACTTAACCACATTGCCTTATGACTTAACTCGCACGTTTGCAATACATTACGATAAATTAAGGAAATTGCATAAATTGGAGAGCTTCAAGTCGTATGAAACATTAATAATGACATCAATAAATTTTATAATATATTAAAAAGCATACCAATAGTAGAGTAGAAGTAGTAGTATATTAAAGCATACATTTAAGGGCAAATACATTTGAGGAGTTTTGGGAATATTTGGGAGTTACCATGACTTGCTTTTACATTTCATTTGATAAAATAGTAAGAAATTTTTGAGCATCTCTAGTATATTCATAACATGTAATGTGAACAGTGTTTAGTGTATATAAATTTCGGACACAAAAACTACCGAATTTTATCATATTTTATAAGCAAATATTGTGCTTATACGTTCTTATGGGCCGGTGTTTTAAAATGACATATCTATTCATGTTAATGACACCCTAATATTTTTACAAAGACTTTTTGAAGGTTTATAAAACAAATAGTAGTTTTTTGAGCGTCTTTTTTATTTTCACCCTAAATGTAGGCTACACTTTTGGTTAAAGTTTCCAGCATAACGGAGAGCGTTAAAGACAGACCTAACTAGAATTCGACGACTTGTGCATTCAAATCACCGATTCTCGCAATTTCTTAATTTATAAAAAGTATTTGTGGTAAACTTATTAAGTTTGTGAATTTTCCACATAGAAAGTGAATCATAACTAGGCCGCAATGCGAAGAATTTTAATTACTTTGTCTAATAGAGAATTGGATTCCTATGAGATCAACGAATTATTAAACCTCGAAATAATAAAGTTTTTAAGTATTTACAAGTATATACAGATTGGATCGTTCAAATAATTTTTTCTGTTGAGGTTTTCACCACACAAGTGCGAATCACATTTGAATGACACCCGAACTGCCGAAAAGTCTTCTGTGAGGCATTTGTACATCGTGATTTATGCTGTCGCTTAAGACTTCACTCCATTGTTTATTCAATTCAGGAATTGTTGCAATCCTCACCTTGTACTGTAACCCCCTAAAACACTGTATAATAACATTCGCTGAGCCAGTATCGGTAAACCTATGAATGTCGCGAGGAAAACTGTTACTCATACTTTGTGATAAACGGGAAACTTATGCGCTGCTCACAAATGTTTAAATTTTTAATATCACCCACATACGTAGGTGATCATCAAGTCGGTTCTAACAAATGAATTTTCAGCCGCCATGGCAATTCTTACTGACATGTGCCGGCATTTGATTTGATTATTTTTTTTCAATCAGAAGTACGAGTATGTTATAAGATACAATGAAAACTTCTTACACATTATTTATCATGCAAGACTACGAATAATAATAATATTTTGCACTGTTTGCTCTAGGTCCTGCTGATGAACATTAAAAATGCTGAAATACTTATTTATTTACATCAATACTCGTATATGCATATACATACATATATAATAATGTATTGAATACATACGATTCCACTCACCTTGTCGACCGGCATTGATGGGCACGCTCTACACAAATTCCAAAATGATCCGATCATAAGGAAGGTTTTTACTTTGTAGCACTAAAACTTATTCGAAACCAAACCACCAGACACAAAATTCACGTTGGTTAATCAAAGCGATGACGATGCCGAACACAAACCAGAAATGCTTGCACGAAACACACTGTAAATGTCCACTATATTTCCGGCTGTTGGGGGAATAAAGTGTGGAAGAAGGGTATCTCCCGCTGTTAGGGCGTGGGTTGGTGGTTCGGTTGGCGCCGATTGATGCGACAAATGTGGCGCCGAATATATTATTACGTCTTCAGATCCCAACCAAACGAAAACGACAGCGTTCAGTACAAACAAAATACACAAATACACGGAGCTGGTTAAATATTTATGTGGGTGTGTATGTGTGTGCTATGTGCGTATGTATATTATTTAGAACTTTGTCTTACTTGTCGCGTTTCTATGCTTTCGAGCGGCTTGTAAGAACGTCTTCCTTGACGGCGTTTAGACTTCAAAGCGACTTATTTTATTGCGTAGATGGCGTTAAAGAGGCGCAAAAAACCGTTATGGCTGAGTACGCGTCGCTAAAGTGAAATGTGCGTAGTTTATTTGCAGTGTTTTTGGCTTTTTTTTTTTACTTTTTCTTCTCACCAATTCACTTTGTGTGGCAGTTGCAGAGACACAAATTCATATATACTCAAAGATCTGTGTATGTGTGTGTGTGTGTGCAGGTAGATTTGGTAACCAGATTGAACAACCGACGGCAACAATGTTTCGGCAACAACAACAACGTGTACAGTGATATTAAATTAAATCGCTTGTGTGTGTTTGTGATGTTTCGCTTTCAATTAGTACACGTACATAGGTATGTGTGTATGTGTGGGTCTGCTTGTACATACACTTCTAAATAATTCGTTTACGTATACAATTTTGAAGTAGTCTGAATGCAGATAGACTTAAGTGTGTGTGTTTGTGTGTGTGAAAACGTGTGGGCAGAATTTTCTTCGGGGACAACGTGGAACGAAAGTGAAGGTAAAACTGTAAAAGCAATTTAATTATTTATAGCCAGCTGTGAACTATTGTCTTCTCCACACCAAGCGCAGAGGCTTGTGTGAAAAATCGCAATTTACTAACAAACACTCACACGTACATACATATACACATACATGTGTATGTATGTATCTATACATATGTGTTACATATTCGTAAATCGCACACGACGCGTTGATGAGCGCAATAAATTTGATTGCCTTTGGGTGTTCCGACAGTGACGTTGAATTTTTAATGCCGACAAATTTGGTTCAAAAGCTGCGCGTAGCGCATGAACAAGAAATGTTGCATATTCGCTGGCGCTTAACACATGTACTTATTCTACCATCTATGTACAATATAGCCATAGATGATATCGGTATAGGTTGCAAAGGTGTCAGAGACATTTTAAACAAATTTTATTTTTTTTTTAGAAAAAACTATTCTATACTTTTATAAAAATATTAATTTACCAAGCATTTAATCGAAGTATTTTTTACATTACATTTTCGTTCTAAAGATAAGATATTCGTCTATGCAATCTGAACTTGTCACTGGTCCATAAATTTGGCACCATGTTTCAACTCCCACCTATAATTATAACCGATAATTATATTCCGTTTCTACATTGTGTCATTTCTAAATATTATTCCTATACATTTTATTATATAAACTCTTCAATTTCAAAAATATATTAGTACTAGTATGAAGACCTCTTTTTATTAAAATTTAACTTTAGTTCGTATTTTAAGCCTTTTAAGATTTATAAAATAATTTGTCTTGCTTTTTTATTGAAGGAACTTTACTAATAACCTATATATTGGGTAGTCTAAAAAGTCTTTTCGTATATATAAGCAAATTTTAACTTATTTTTTATATTTATAATAATAAACAAATAAACAAATATGTACCATTTTGGTCGACCACTTTTTGTCATTTTTCCGCTAGAGACATAATTCCATCAGTCTAAAACTTTCATCAGTGTAACTTGAAATTTCGAAATTTCCAGAACGAAAGCGAGCGAACCACGAATTCATACAGCATCGTCTTTGTAAACTTCACATGGCATTTTTTATTTTAATTTCTTCATTAGTTTCACTTGTTTTTGAACAGCTGTAACTTTCTTTCAACTTCGCCGAATTTAATTTTTTTTAGTTAAATGTAGCTTAAAATCTAACCTTTTTAACACTATATGATATCATACCATATAGTGTTAAAAATTGGTAGCACTGGAGATATACTACGGCAATGACATACATATATTGGCGAAATACGAAAAGACTTTTTCGACTACCCAATATATTTTTTCTACGTAAAACTTGAGATTAAATTGAGAATTGGAAGAAACTCGGTACACATATCTAGGAGCCACAAAAGTAGGCTAAATAAAAACAGATTATTGCCAATGCATTGTATAGAGAAACCATACAACCAGTTAAAGGATAAATTCACTTGGGTAGAAGACTCACGCAAAGAAAAATAGTATTTCCGAAATTACTAGTACAATAATCTCGTAATATGATGTGAAAATAATAATCATTTGTTTGAGAAATGTCAAATTTAGTTAAGAGACTTATATATTACACAGAGCGATTTAAAGGCAAAACTGCGGAAATGGTCCTTAAAAATGGACGCAAAATTATTATCTCAAAAAGCACCTGAACAAAAAAATTCGACAATAACCACTACATATACCCCATTTGAACCATTTCAAATTTAATTTTACCTTGCAAAGAATAAGCTAATGGCCACAAAATGTGTTAATATAAAACTTGAAACATTCCCCTTAAAAAAACCAAAAATAAAGGATATTCTAATAAACGAAGTTGGAACATTGAACGTCTAGCACATACTTAATATTTAGAGATTTGGTTTCGCCTGGCAAAGCGCCTGCTTAAGTCTTTACTGGTATGCTTTTTGGGCAAGTTTCGTCTGTGCACAGATCAAAAAACGTATATATTCATAAATGAAACGATTGTTGCAACTATAAATTCGGCTTCCAAGAACCCGTCTGAAGAGATATCTCTGAAAATTGCATTTTATTGAAGCATACAAATAAGCTATTTATTTATTTTACTATATATATATATTTTGCTTTTAAATATGTGTATTTGTATATGTGAATTTTTATCGATATTTACCAATATTGCCTATATATTGAACTGCCAAAAAATAGACAGTTACAAAATGGAAGTAAAATGAGAAGCATAGAGATAAAGTGTTGAGGGATTTTCGTATCTTTACTATCGAGAAAAGAAGAAACACCAAAAATTAATATATTTACAAGTTATGCCACATACGCATATACATATACATACGCTTTTTAGCCTAGAAGTAGGCAAGCAATTTATGAAATAACAGCTACTTATTGAACTGCAATGGTAAAAGGTTTTCACAAACAACACTTCTTATTAAAATATGGAAATAAGCATAAAACTATTCAAATCGAAATCGAAATCCGCATTTTTTACTTTCCGGAGAAAAGAAAGCAAAGGCACCTGAAGACTGAAAGAAGCTTTGAAAACATGCACATATATAAATTTCATGACGACTAGGCACGACTGTATTGGCATTCACGTATATCACTTATACAAGAACGGAAAGTATTTGTATTGGTAGCAGCGCTGGCGATGGTGATCTCACACGCTCGTTCGCCGCTGCATGAAAATTTTCATTATGGTACACAAAAACGGTGCCATCAATTGCCCAGCCGTCTGCCTGCCTGCCCGCCGGATGGCCGTACAAGTTTTTATAATGCCGTCCGGCCTAACGGTCTGCTTGCCATCTTCGTGGCAAATCGATTTTTATCGTTTTCAAAATCTAATTTTTTCCACATTGTGCTTATAAAAATGAAACTACAAGAAATACTCGTAATATGGTGTTCCGCAGTTAGGGTGTGAAAATGCAAATTTGCTTAGCTTTGTGGCAAAATCGATATGCCGTTGGACGAGCTAAGCGATCGACCTGCGAGCTGGCTGACTAATTCCGTGCATATTTTTTGGTCTGCTGCTTGGTTGATTGTTTTCTTGCTTGTCCTACAACTTGGCGATTTGTCTGGCTGGCACCCAAATGTAGGCAATCAAATTGCACACTCCGTCAAACGCCTTGTGGATATGTCACACTCATTCACACACCGTAATTTTCCACCTATACTTTCACAAATTTCAATTTTTCTCACGGTTTCCGTAAATTTTAACTGATTTAATAATTATTTTCCAAATTTCAATGCAAATCGCCTAAGATTTTCTGCATTTCAATCAAGATTTTCTGCTAAGTCACAATTTACTTCTTGCTCTTCTGTTTTCATGAATTTTTTTCTTGGATTTTCGCTTCGCAACGACGCGTCCGCTAATGCACGATTAACAACACGACTCGACGACGGTACGAACACGACTGGTCCCTTTGCCAAGTTGACTTTCAGCAATTTCGACAATCGCAGGCTGGCTGGAAGGTTGAATTGACTACGGCGACTGGCGAAAATGAACCATAAGCTGGTACGTCTCTCCACCATCCCAAACAGCGAACGGGAGTGGTTTGTGTGGCCAAAATGAATCGCTCAAAGCAATTGTTGCTATTGCTTCCAATGACGGTGTTTGGCATTGCCCCGACATGTGTTGTTTTCGCATTCCGCTTTGTTGTTGTCACTGCTGATTGCCGCAGTCATATGGTTTGAAATCGCCGCATATGCAAAGCCCGATTTGGCCGCATACTATATACATATGTATGTGCCTTGATTTAGCTTCTTTTGGGCGAAGGCAAATCGTTGCCCTTTTAGTTGTGTGTTTTGATGAGAAACCGCAGGCGCAGAGAACGCACAAGCATAAGCGGAAGTTGTAAATATTCGGAAACGCATTGGAAAATGTTTTGTATACCCAGATTTGTATTCCTTATCTCACTAGTTTAAACGGAAACGGGGAAATGGTAAACGATAATAGGTTTTCCTCTATATTTGCACTCCTAATCTTACCAAATTTGTTTGAAGTGTTCTCGTTCATTCTTACTATATATAAGCCTGCTTTCATAAAAGACCTGCGCTGGCTTCAATCTTGGTCCTTTCTTCCTACTCCACACATTCAAATTGAAAAAGAAATCTTCTTCTCCGTGCATTGTGTGGATGAGCTGGAGTTTTTAAGCCTGAAACCTGAACAATAGTGCCAATTTAATCAGACCCCGCAGTTAGACTCTTATTGGTGCTATTGTGGGACAAAGCTTTTCTTTAAAAAAAGATTTATGAATTCAATGCTCTTCACCCAGCAAATTTTGTGAAACTGGATTGGACTTATTATCCATACATCTACTAGAAAAAGCTCAAACTTTATTTTCGATAGGGATGGAACAATGAAGCGCTTTACAAGACGAATCGTTCTCTGTTATTTCTTACTTTAAAACCACTTTAAGTAGGCAGTATTGTTTTGGTAACGTCGATAGGAAGAGAGGTACAGGCTCAGTTAAGCCCGAGAGGCAAATTGAAATTATCATAAGCAACTTTTTCTCATGAATGTTACATATGAACTGATTAATATCAGAGAGTCTTCACGATAAAAAATAAGACATTCAGTAAACAATTATCAGACCTAACGAAACTCACCAACATGGTATACCAATATGAAGAACTGATCTACAAAATTTTTGGAATATGAGTATGTCACTATTCAATAGTAATTTGTTTTTGTAAACTATTATCGGCTAAAAGAAAAAACATATTTGTATGGTTGTAAAGTTTAAAAAATTATTAAATTTTTATCAACTGCAACTACTAAATTATTGTTTGTCTATATAAAACATATGTATGTATGAATATATTACAGTACATATGTATGCTTCTGTACTTTCCACCAAATAGTTGGTAATTCGACCATCCACGAAAGTATGCTATAACAAGAAATCTTATATACCAGCCATCTTTAGGTAAAAAACGAGATCGCTATCTTCTTATAATGTGCACTGCCTGTCTCTTTCAGGCATTATTAAGAATCAGCTGTTTGCATAGTTGCATAGTTGCACAACAGTGACATCTCTCGGCGAAGAGCGAAGCTAAGGCAATAAAGGCATAAAAATAAATCTTTGTGAAGTATTATATTTAGGTACATTGTATATATATTGTATTTAGATCATACATTTATATTTATATATTATCGGCATTATGTTAAATATGGTTCACAGCTCTAGTAACTAACTAATCTCACGTTGAAAAGAAGAAGTAAACATTTTCTGTGCCCCCTTAATATGAGCAGCTGGTGCGGATTTTGGCACAGCAACCCTGCAAGTGCTACAAGATATGAAAAAATATGTAACCAGAATATCACATCTGGCAATCTTGTTTGTGCTGTTCCGTCGATTGGTCGAAGGGTTGTGTATTTTTTTGCTCCGTGTGTCGCGCAGAATTTAACATTTTTTTTGTATCAAGTGCCGGGGTGAATAAACAATAAATTCTAGCAAAAACAAACGAAATAATCAATTACACCTTGTGTAAATTCGCAAATAGTGAAAGTGTTGTTGTGTCTGCGAATGTCTCGCAAATTGCCATAGCGCTTGGCAAAATTTGTTTTAGTGATTGTTGTTTGTGTTTTCATTATATTATACTTTGACGCTTGCTGCTGCGGTATATTGATTAAAAGCGACCAAATACAGGGGTGAGAAAATGGCATTTTTTTAAGATTTGAATTCATTGTGCTAATTTAAAGATAAAGTTCATATTAATAATGGCAATGTGTGGTTTGTATATAAGTATTTATATACTAGGTATATAGAAATATGCTTGCAGGTAGCTATCACATTCATATCTACATACATACATACATGCAATGTATCAAGGGCTAGCCTGCGATTTGCATCTTGTAACATGCAGCAGCACTTAATTGAATTTAGTAAAGTCATTAAATAGATTAATTGACATATGCATGTATGTAATGTGAATTATTAAAATAGTGTCGTGAATACAACAATTTAGCAATTTTTCACACGATTTTAAGTAATTAATAATATTTCATATTGGAGTCGTTTCTATATTCTTAAACTCGAAATAAGTTTTTTCAAAGCTGTTATAAGTAAAATTTAATAATAATAATTTCAATTTAAATTATAGTAATGATCGAATTATAGTAATCATCGAAATTTAATATTTAATAAGAGTATACCAAATAAGTACTTTACTAATTTTAAGCGTAATTATCAAAAAAAAACTTAAAAAAATCGGCAGCTGTCCTTAAGTCTTATCAAAAATGGAGCGTTACACGATAGAACAACGTGTTTTCAATATTGAACAATATTTCAAAAACAATGAAAGCAGGCGGCCGGTTAGAAAAGTTTTTGAAAAATAATATTTTGAAACACCACCACATTAAAATACAAATGTATCTCGTTTCTATCCTAACATCCCAAAAGATATTTTTTGAAGATATGCTTATTTCGAATAGTTTAAAGTGGATGTGGTAGCTTTGTTGTTATGCAATAAGCTTAGCTTTAAGTTCGAGATCAGTTCCTTTTGAAAGTTACAAACTAAATGTTTGGAATTTTGTGATTTCGTAAAAAAAAGTATGTGCACTGCCTTCATCCCATTACTAATTGAAGCATTTGTTAGTGAATGGTTTTGACACTGCACACAAAAATAAAAAAAAAAATAAGGATATGCACATTACTTTTAATTAGTTGCAAAACGTATTAGTATCAAAACGCGCTAATATTTGAAAGTCGAAAATATACAAATTTTAATAAAAATGTATTACGTATCCATGAAAATATGTATGTATCCAGCCTCATCAGTCTATTCACTCGAAATCAGTTCCTTTCGGAAGTTACAAAATAAACTTTTGAGATTTTATGATTTCGTAAAGTAATTACTTGCATTACCTTCACCCATTACCAATTCGAGTTTATATTGGTGAATGGTTTTGTTACTGCCAACAAATGTTTTTGAATTAAATATATTTTTTTTAGTTATTTATAAGTTTCCTAACATATAATTTTTTTAATGTGTTTTACAATTTCGAAACTGCATGCTCGAAATCAGTTCCTTTCGGAAGTTACAAAATAAACTTTTGAGATTTTATGATTTCGTAAAGTAATTACTGGCATTACCTTCACCCATTACCAATTCGAGTTTATATTGGTGAATGTTTTTGTTACTGCCTACATACATATGTATGTACAAATAAATTTCTTAAAATATGCATGAAAAGCGCTTAATGTATTTGTATTTATAAATTTATTATTCCTTCAATTGCAGGTGAAACATTTGCGGCTTCTGAGTCTGGGGTAAGTTAGCAAATTTTATATTGAAGAATTACCATATTTAAAATTAAACGCATTTATTCATAACTTGTGGGTCATTGTCCTCAACAGCTACAATAATAATTTTAGAAAAAATAATTTTATACTTTCTTCACCCATTTCTCGCTTGGCGCTATTTATGCGCTCACACAGTGTGTAACGTGCTGTGACCACCACTGTGGTATATTTTGGTCAAAATAAACGAGACACTGCACCGGAAACAACACGACAACGGCAACTACTTAAATAGTAAACATGAGAAACAATGTAGACGGACAGACCGGCAGCAGACAAGACAACGTAACCCGTACGAATTTGGCAACTTCAACGGCATGCACATTTAAAGTGTGCATACATACGCACACACATCGAATATATGTATATGTATATATATACATATATATATAACTCACGTAATAATAAAAATAGCAGGGAAAATGTGTGTGGCAGCCAACGAAGCATGTCATGAAAGTCTGCATTTTTGTTAGTCTAGTGTTCGGTTAGTTGGCATGAATTTTCAGCCTCAAACGTTGTGTAGAAGCTCAAAATAAAAAAAATGTACAAAAGATATTTATTGTCGAAAAAATTTGTATTTATTTATTTATTGCAGCTGACGTTGCCAATTCGTCTACGAAAAACAAATGCGTCACTGAATTATAATTTTTCTAGACCGAAGAATTGCGTGCGGCCAGCTAGACGACTAAAAGGCGCACGCAGAAGGTGTGATCTTAGCGCTGCGCTGATATATATTATTAAGCAAACAAAAAGCCAACGAAGTGAAATTAACAACCGTGAAAGCAATTAAAAGTTACAAAATAAATAGTAATGAAAGCGTAAGTGCAAAAGTGAAACTACAAAGAAATAAGTGCCAGAAGTTGTAGGCGCAAAAATAATAATAAATACAACGAAAAATAATGAGATAACTCTGCACCCGCAGGCAGCAAAACAAACTAGCAACTAATTAATATGTAGTCTGTAATGAAGATACCTGTGGGTAGATATTCAGCGCTGATTACCAAGCGAAAGTATCACACGATTTGTGGGCTATTTGAATGACACACTTGTTGTTACTTTCATTGCTTACCGGATTTTCCGTGCTTACGGTTTTCAATTGCCAACTCCAACTGCACTACAACTTTTGATGCTTAGCTATGGATGTGTATATATGTGCAGGCATGTACATATGTATCTGTGTGTGCTTTTATGACGACATCTTTACCTATTCACCCATTTAAGTACATGACAGCCCGTCTGTCTGCCTACTTGTCCGCGCTATTTGCCTTCTGACTTTTAACTGCACACACATATACGTATGTACATATATATATATATATATTTCGTGTTTGCTTAGTCTATTTTTACTATTGTCTGGCCGCCACCACTTCTGTTCATTCATTTATTTGCACAGAAATGGGCTTCTTTTCTATTTTGTAGCGCTTGCACTACTAGCGCTCCTCATACCCCACTCAAACCAATGCTATCGCATCAACTAGCGGATGTGCTCGACACACACTCATCGCTGTCAATGCCAAAGTTTTTTGCACACTTGCCGCCCTCCCAGCCCGCTTTTCTCTCATGAGTCGTTGGCAATTTCTACTTTGTAAGCGCAATACGCGCAGCACACCCAAGTGTTTACCAAACAAAGTGATGGGGAAAATGTGCAGCGAAAGGAAAAAATTAGCAACATGCTATGTGCCACATGTGGCAGCTAACTATAGTCGTGCATGTGTTGCATGTGGTGCCTGCAGCGTCGCCAATGGCAATAGTTAATCTCCTGTTAGCCTTGCGCTTCTTTTCACCTCGACGCTCGTAAATCGGGTCAAAAGCGTATAAGGTATATAAGTGTGGTGGTAATTAAATTGTTAATGAGTAGCATTAACGACTTTGCTGTTGGATTTGTTCCCGTAGCTGCTATCGATGTGCACGAAAGTAGAAGTGTGGATTTTCATTAGAAGCTAATATACGAATTATTGCTGTATTTGCATGATAAGCGTGTAAAATTGAGTGAAGAGGAGAAAAGTTGGGAAAATTGAATATGCACAGTTCCGGCTAAAAAATTAACTGGAGGTTACAAGCATACATTTGTGAATATATGTAAGTAGCGAAATCATCAAAATAAGTTTATAAAACAGACTAATTTTTAAAAAGTGAATAATAAAACTACTGTTAATTCAACTATAATTTGAACAATACGTTTTCTGGAGGCCTGTAAGCAGATAAAGAAGATCTCTGTGGTGGTCTTAACCTCCGCACTCCACTCAAATTTCTAAGCGTTAAGTGACTTTTTCTTGTTTGGCCGCAGTACGATCGGCGAGACCGTCTCAAGTATAAGAGATCATAGAGTTTTGTCGCGTTATCCACCATAGTAACCGTTTTGGAGACACCTACGCGAGTTTCATCAAAAACCGACTTGTGAGAATCATAAATATTTTTCGATTATTTTTTACTTTTGGATCTACTGCACAAAAAACCCAGATTTATATTCGTAAAAATAGCTATAAAACAACTTGAAAAATAAAAAATAAAAATTTTCGATTATCTTCTTTTCTCACCTTCACCTTCACCAATATTCAATTACTAATTAACTTATCACTCGATTACAATCAATTCCTCACTCACTCAACAACACGTGTGAACAGTTCATGACCTTGGGGCCTAATCATTGCTGTTGTTGGCGGCGATCACATGTATAAATGATTGAAATCAGCTTTTAAGTGTGGTCGATTTGTTGAGACATCACAGCTTATAAACTAACTGTTAACTAACCGAATAGTATTATATTAACTATAACGAAAATGACCTATTGGTGCTTTTAAGTATTCTCAGGAAAATGCTAACCAAAAATTGTGTCACAACATTGTTAATTGTTCGCTGAACTATTAATAAATCAACGTCTTAAGAGAATTAAGAGGATTTGTGGTTATATTGAGTGCACGAGAATGTTTAAATTCTCTTATATGCAAATTAGTTCATTTTAGCTTTCTGACCTGTGCAATCAAAGCATATTCGCTGCCATAAATCTAGAATTGTACCAAGAACAAGCAGCAACAGCTTGAGTCATTTTCGGGTTCCCATTGTGGTCAATGAGTAAATAATGTTCAAATAACAACAAAACAAACAAAGAGCCAATAATTCAAGCGAAACACGCCAATAGATCACGAATCAAATGAAACGCTTGTTGTTGAAGTGTAAAATGAGCGAAGGAGTGTGTGGTGATAATCTAAATTAATGCGCTTTTGCAGTCTGATCTTGTTTTTCTGAGTATTTGGATTTAAAAGGTATACTACACTATTCTTCTATTCGAATTATATTCTAAAATCTAGATACACATTCTCTACTCCACATTCTATATACTGTACATAATATTGTGAAAATCTGCCGTGGCCAGTATATTCTTACACTGAAATTAAAATTATTTTAAAGCCAAAATTTAACTATTTTTCTACGAAAAGGGCATCTTGTCTTTAAATTCACCTAAAATAAAAAAATTTTCGTATATTTCCGACCATTTTTCAAATCATTGAGCATTCAAACTTAATCAACAGTTCGCCACTTCAATGATCTGACTTAATCAAGTCTTTGAAATCAGCACGTATGACCGATCAAAAGTGTTCTTGGTCTTGCAACAATGCTATTCCATGTTTACTTTGTGCCGCTATTACACTATAGCCTGGTTACAATACAACAAATACAACAGCATAAGCCTTGGAGCCAATTTAATTAAAAAGCTTCGCAGAGTAGAGTATTTCTGTCAGTTTTTCCTTGAAGACAATATCCCTTTTCAACATTTTTTCTTTGTGACGTATCTGTTAATGAAGTCAATGAACTCGTAGTTATCAAGTCTACACACAAGCTGCTTTCTGCTTGGCTGTGTTCTTTTTGTACTCAAATTGCAAAGTAGTTAATTTGCTTCCTTTTCGCTCTTTCCTTCGTGATATTATTTACATGGATACGTTTGTGGCATGTTCGTTATTGTGTGGTTGTGCTACATGTAATTGACATCTCGTGCACGTTGCACAAACACAAAAGTAGAACGAGCCGCCGAAAATTGTTTAGGCTTGGCTTCTACACAAGGATCTACATGTCAGTTCTAAAAAATTGTGCATTTTTGCTAACCACTGAACTGCACTTTCCTTTTTCAGTTCGTATTGCAATTCTGGCTTTGATTAGCTTTTTTTCATATTTGTGGAAGTTTTTTCGTCTACCCTTTGTCGGTGCTACTGTCATTTGTTGCATGAGTATTGAGTCAACCATGTGGGCAATTAGCGCTAGTCTATCATAAAGGGCGAGCCAGTCAATCTGTGCTAACCTCTGGCCTCAATGGAGCAATTAACGGCCGTTTTTCTGAACAAACTGTTAAATTGAATCTAATTAACAGGCATACTTGGAGCTACCTTGTTGGCGTAACCCAGTGCTTATTATGCAAGCGCTGATGTCATATCGGCTTGAATGATTACAGAGCTAATGAGCTTCATTCTGGTGAGAAAATTTTATTCCTGCAATACTTTATAAAATTACTTCGGGATTTTTGCCTCTGTAAGGGTGCGTAGTCACCGAAGGTAGTTGCTAAGTTTGTATCGAATGTCAGTTCTCTAGACTCTATTTGAGAACCTCAGGTTTTTGAAAATATGCTTTGCATTTTTCAGAGATATGCTAGAAATGGACGCGAACAATCCGAAGAAATTCTCCCGCTTCTCTTGGATTCTGGCAAAAGTGAATAGAATTTGAACGAATCGAAGATCCTATACAGTATAACATTGACCATATGCAATAAAAGTGATAACTATACCTTATGCCCAGTTTCTTCTCATTTCTGTCAATTTCCTCTTGATTTTGCAGGTAATAATGTCTTAACTATAAATGACCACCACAGCAAGAATATTACCTTCATCTCCCTCGTACTATTTCTTGACTTCATTTGTAGCATTTATCATTTTTAATTATTTTTACATATTTGTGTCTCTACATTATATTTTAATTTACATTTTTTTTAAACGGGTTTGATGGCTTCCCCCATTTTGTGTTGCCTGCAGACAATTGTCTCATTTTCAGCGTTTCACTCCTTCTTCAAAAATTCATTAACGTTCATTTGGGGCAAAAATAATAAACGATTGTAATAATTCAGTCACTTGTTTCTTCATTGTAACTCTCCCGATGTTTTTGTTGTCATAATGAGCGTAAAATATTTTCATAACATTAAGCCTTTGTGTGCGCTTCCATGCCACAAAGACCTCAGCTCGCTTGCGCAACATAAAAAAAAGAAAATAATTTCGGTTTTTGTTAGTTATAGGCTTAGCACTTTTGTTTGCTTTCTTTTTCATTTCTTTTGTTGTCATTACACATTTTATTCTGTGCACTTTCTGTGGCTGTGCAGTGTGTGAACCATTTAAGCGTTTCACAACAACGCTCAATTGTTTTTGCATTCATAAATATCCAATGTTCCCGCCGGCAGCTTATTGCACAATAATATACAAGTATATACATACATATATAAGTATATACGAGGGCGGTCCGATAAGTACTTGATATCACCGCTTGATGGCGCCGGTAGCTCCCGTGTATAGAATCAATGGAATGTGGAAGCAAGCGTGTACGCTAATTTATGAAAATAGTATTAATATGTGTTCTAGAAGAGAAATCGGTCAGCAAAATATAGGAGCGCTTGAATGTTGAATAGATGACTCTTCTCCATTGATAGAAACCGTCAACATTTGGTTTAAATAATTGCATTGTCGGTTTTTGATAAACCTCGCCAAGGTGTACCGAAAACGGCTACAACGGAGGAAAACGCGACAAAAGTTCGCGATTTCATATTGAACAAAGCAGCTCAGACCAATAAGCAACTCAGAAGACCGGACGCGTCGAAATATTAGAGACGAAAGAGCCTCTCGGTTAATCTCAATCTGCAGAAAACATACTTTCAGACGGCTTAAATAAGTTGGAGCATTGCTGGGTCAAGTTGAGCATATGAAAAATAAATCACATGCTTTCCAAAACTTTGTGGGCTAAATACTTACATATGCGCCCTCGTAAGTATATTTGTATACCCTAAATTTAGCAAACCTCTACTTTGTATGCCTTACCCAGTTATTATTCTCGTACGAGTTTTTGTAAGCACTTGTTTGTTCCCCGTTTTAGTCACACTTTCCAGTCACTTCAATTCACAGTCGCCAAGCAATTGTTTGTGCGCATTCACTCACTTGCTTTTCTCCCTCAGCTTTACTTTTCTACTTGATTATTATTATTTTTTCCTTCAACTCTTGCTCTCGCATTGCCCGCTCACTGGAGCTTGTCTCAGTCATACTTATGTATCCCGGCTTAAATTCATCGAACTACTAAATAACCAAATGTCCATCGGGCAGTATGTGTGTGTGTGTGTGTGTGTGCGGAGTATCACGCTCGCTGCTGGACACCAAGTGCGCTTCAATGCCTTAGCAAGGCTTAGCTTAACGAGCCGTTGTACCTCCCTCAATATATCAGTATCAATGTACACACATCCTTGCAGCGTAAGCGATTTAGTGGTGCAAGCAAAACAAAGAAATCGTTCAAAAACACACGGTGCTAAAAAGATCTTCGTCTCCAAGTACTGCAACGAACCAACACTGCCGACCACTTCATTGTACATTGCCTTCAATTCGTTCTTCCTCTTCTTCTTGTTTTCATTTGTTTGTACTCGTATTTATAGTATATGTATGTGTGTGTACCGCCTTGAAAGGTACAAAACGGTTTAGTTGGCTGACTGGCAGGCCGTGTAACCGGTCGCTTGGATAACTAACTCTTATGTTCTTCTGCGTACATTCGCTTTAGTGCAACGCCACTTGGCGTGGGTATTAACCTTACGTTGAAGGGCTCGTTCCAATTTTGTTGCAAGTAAATCTGCTTGTTTATACCACATATTTATGTAGGTATTTGCGAGTTACCAAGAAGTCGGACAATACGTGTACGTGGCGACTTACAAAGATTCGCATACAAATTATTTCAAGACCTTTATTTCATCGTAGATCTTCGATGGAACTTATCTCTTATAAATAGATGTCTGGATGGTATTCGAAAAATATAAACTCGATGGACTATTAAAAACCCGGAAAAAAATGTCAGAAAAATTGCTCGATTTCAAAGGAATTATGCACGAGATCCTTTATGTCCAGGGAGGGACGACGATTGTATAAAAATAGGAATCTAATACAATGATTTTCACATGAAGTTCAATGTGTTGGATATCTATGGTTGAACTCTGATAGAAAGTCGCTTATTATATATCATACATATATTATTTTATGACGGTAAATAGGGTGAATTTTCCTGTATAACTACGCTCGGCCTTACATTGGGAATGGCCACTTTTCTTAGATATTTCACCGTCCGATTATCATTTGTTCCGTTTAATGGCACAGAAGCAGTCCCACTCACAAGACGACACGTAAAATTACTTCATTCTAGGATAGCATCACAAGATGAAAAGTTTTTTATCGAGCTTTCCAAGAAAGATTTGAAAAAGTTGTGTAGTCGTGTTCGGACTTTTTTCTGTATTCACGAAATTTATGACCGATGAAACCACTTTACTGTCTTTAACACATAATTAGCTGCAACCTTCCTTCGGCGAGCAAATTTTACAAACTTTTGTCAATCCCCCCATCGTGCATACATAAATTATAAAGCTATAGTACCTTAAGGCATAAATATACGCTATGAAGGGTAAAAGAACGTAACTAGTATGGATTAATTATCGCTGATTAGTAGACCACAACAACTGGCCGCTTTAAATATATGTATGTATTTATAAATAAATATACTTCATAATTAAACCCTTTTCAGTTTTGCGAAAATGATCGTTGTTAATCAGTTGCAAAGCACATTCTTTGAGCCAACCGAGGAGCGCTGATTGGTTGCCGGTCCTTAGGTGGAAATTAAACAGACCTTTGCAGTTTGTTTCGATTATAAGAAATTCGGGCGAATGTACGCACAAAATAGCGTTCGTGTCTTCGCAGATGTCTTTTACATCGAATCTATACGTTTTTTTGGATATCTGATATGAAAATCTCTTCGTAAAATTGTACATTCTTCTTCTTTACTGGGGTAGAAAACGCTTACGTCGAGTTAACCAGTTAACCCGCCAGTCGTTTCTTCTTTTCGCAACGTGGCGCCAATTGGAGATTCCAAGCGAAGCCAAGTCCTTCTTCACCAAGTCCCTCCAACGGAGTGGAGGTCTTCCTCTCCCTCTGTTTCCCCTCGCGGGTACTGCGTCGACTACTTTCAGAGCTGGAGTGTTTTCGTCCAATCGAACGATATGACCTAACTAGCCTAGCCGCTGCCTTTTAATTCGCTGAATTTTGACAATGTCATCGTATATCTCATACAACTCATTGTTCCAGCGAATGCGATATTCGCCGTAG
Organism: Bactrocera dorsalis; assembly: GCF_023373825.1. NCBI lineage: Eukaryota > Metazoa > Arthropoda > Insecta > Diptera > Tephritidae > Bactrocera > Bactrocera dorsalis. The sequence continues at coordinate 90,642,944 of NC_064304.1, forward strand.
CCAATACGCAAAGGACCATAAATCTTTCACATAACCTTTCTCTCGAAAACTCGTAACGTCGACTCAGCAGTTGTTGTCATCGTCTTAGTGCCTAGTCGCGAGTGCGACGACTATTTGTTTGATGACAGTAGATATTTCGTCTTGCCCTCGTTCACCACCAGACCACCATTTGCTTCGCTGCCTTATCCATTCTGGAGAACGCAGAACTAATGGCGCTCTTGTTAAGGCCAATGATATCAATACCTTCCAGAAAAATTAGAAAGATACAAATTACTTTAAAAATAATGTTAAAAAACATTAAACATTCATTTTAATTCTTCGTTTTTTATCATAGTGTAAACCATCTACTAACAATCTATTAAACCGAATTTCCACTAGTCGACACCTCTGGACTTATAATTAATAGTGCTCTTGATTTTAGAACGGAGTGTTGCCTTTTATTGTATTTTATATTTAATTAGTTTGTTATTTTAATTTTATTTATTTGTTTATGTTTTTAATATTAACTGTACTCAATTAATTTTATTACAGTTTATTGAAATGCTCTCCTCTGCGACAAAGTAAGCGGAAAATGTGAGCAAACTGAAGGTAAGCACCAACTAACCACACACGCACATACACACATTTGTTGTATAGTATATAAAGTAGTAACGGGTGATTTTTTGAGGTTAGGATTTTCTGCATAGCACTGCCATCTAACCGTGCAACTGTTTGTGAAATCAAAGATTGCGGTTGGTGGTTTTGGCTCTGCGGTTGTGTTTAAAATTTGTGTTTGACTTTATATGGCAGTCGTGTAGATTGCTAAGCGACACAGGCAGCTACTGAGCTCCATTGCGGCTTTATGGCTTAAAAGCAAGTCACTCAGCGGCATTCGTTCAAGAACTGCCCATGCATCCCGAAAAATGCACTGTTTGGTGTGGTTTGTACGCTGGTGGAATCATTGGACCGTATTTTTTCAAAGATGCTGTTGGACGCAACGTTACGGTGAATGGCGATCGCTATCGTTCGATGCTAACAAACTTTTTGTTGCCAAAAATGGAAGAACTGAACTTGGTTGACATGTGGTTTCAACAAGATGGCGCTACATGCCACACAGCTCGCGATTCTATGGCCATTTTGAGGGAAAACTTCGGACAACAATTCATCTCAAGAAATGGACCCGTAAGTTGGCCACCAAGATCATGCGATTTAACGCCTTTAGACTATTTTTTGTGGGGCTACGTCAAGTCTAAAGTCTACAGAAATAAGCCAGCAACTATTCCAGCTTTGGAAGACAACATTTCCGAAGAAATTCGGGCTATTCCGGCCGAAATGCTCGAAAAAGTTGCCCAAAATTGGACTTTCCGAATGGACCACCTAAGACGCAGCCGCGGTCAACATTTAAATGAAATTATCTTCAAAAAGTAAATGTCATGAACCAATCTAACGTTTCAAATAAAGAACCGATGAGATTTTGCAAATTTTATGCGTTTTTTTTTTAAAAAAGTTATCAAGCTCTTAAAAAATCACCCTATACATAACGCGCGTTTGTTGCAAGTTTATGTTGCTGCGAGCACTGCCATCTAACCGTGCAACTGTTTGTGAAATCAAAGATTGCGGTTGGTGGTTTTGGCTCTGCGGTTGTGTTTAAAATTTGTGTTTGACTTTATATGGCAGTCGTGTAGATTGCTAAGCGACACAGGCAGCTACTGAGCTCCATTGCGGCTTTATGGCTTAAAAGCTTGTAAAAGTCACTCAGCGGCATTGTCGTTTGCTCCGATGTAATCGCCATCGACGTCGTTGTATGTGTTGTTTGTTGTTGTTGTTACTCTTGTTATTCGACATCATGATGCACCGTGAACGCGCGCTTACTTGCACAGTTTTGAAGGTTTCAAGTTTATGGTGAGGATTTGTAGATTATAATCTCTACAACATATCACCCTATAGGGATTTTCATTGACTATCTGCCGTGAAGTATGTGTTGTCTTGTGTGTGCATACAATATATGGAAGCAACTATGTGGTCCAGTCGACTATGTGTGCGAGATAAATGATTCGGCTGTGACACTGCGCATCTTCAACAGATTTCAATGTTGCAAATTTAATTGTCGCACAATAAAGAGAAAAAAAAACAAATTTGATCGCTAAACATGTTTATGCAAAGGAACGAAGAGTTAAGAAAAAAAATTGTGGCACTCTCTGATAAAATAAAAAAGAAGCACCTCGCGAATCCAACGTTTCAGAGATTTACTTTCAATTGACACTTAAAGTAAATCCTAACTGTTGATTGCGTAAAGAAAAAACTGAAATATATAATATATTGCAGCGATTTCCACGTCTCTCATTTTTAGAAACATACTGACCTGACGTTCAAGAACGCTAGCAACATTTAGAAATATAAAAAATTAAAAAATTAAATTAAATCTAATCCAACGATTTTTTTTTTACCTTTTCTTTTACATTATATAAATTGCATTTACTTAAAGCGCCATTTTTAAAATCTGTATCGTTCATATTCTCCGCTTAATGTTTAAGATACAACCCTGTTGATCTCTTATTCTGTCCATATGTACTATATGTTTATTCATCGAGTGGTTCAAAAATTCTAAAAATGAGTCTAAAAGTGTTCTGAAATTAGACTAAAGTATGACAGCTTTAGTTATCTGATTTTTCACATGCTTCATTAGACTAAATTTTCTCCAACTATTCTTCTCTTCACAAGATCAAAAATCATAGATGAACTTATGAGTCCAATAAAATGGAGGGTATTGGACTACAATAGAAGTATACCTTTCTGAATTTAGCTAAAAGAAATGGAGACACATGTGTACTAGTTCTTTGGTGTATAAATATATTTAGTAAAAAGTTAAAAAATCAAGCTGTGTTCATCTGTTCCCGAGATGAGTTTGATACAAGCTTTATCTATACGCCACCAAAAATTGCTGATATCACCCCTAATAAAAGCAATTTGACGTTTTAAAAGCCATAATCGGTGGGCTTCTGGCATTTAAAATATATTTTATTAAAATCTTCATCGATAATGACTTTTTAATAATGCTTATTATAATTAGTATAATGACAATGCAGTTATTAAAGTGGGCTTTAAACGCCAGTATATCCAAAACCAAATATTAACTGAATAATGGTTTTTAATATTTTAAAAAATTTTTAATTACTTTCACTTCACTATATTTTTTGTTATTTGTTCAAAACAATTTCTACTCGCAATTTATAGAAATTCTAAATACTTTTTAAATAACGATTAGATGATACTAAGTTACGAATTTTAGAAATACAAATATTATTGTTCACTAAAGTAATTGATGTTTTTCAAGAAATTTTCTGAAACGCAACCTTAAAGTACGCTTAGAAATATGTATAACAATACCTTCTGAAATATGAAAAATTAGCAATTTTCGAATTTTGAGTATATATGTATATATTACTAGTTAGATATTCAAACAACTTGTACACAATTTTCATCGACTTATTTAATAGATAACTAAAAAAAAATAGTTTTATGTGTTCTCTTACGTTAACAAGTTCGAAAATGTAAAAGCTTTCCCTTGAAGTATTCGGCTATCTCGAAAACCGTGCGGTTCTACATTGCACCGCACCACAAAAAGTTGATGCGTGCTTGTTTTTTCGCCCGTAATTTCAATGCACTGTCATATAATCAGACTCGTCATGTCCAATTATTATATTTTTAATTGTGTTACCAATTGTTTGTTGTAGTGGTGTTACTGCGCTGCATGGCGGTATCAGCAGTCAACACTGCTGCTCGGTTGTCGTGTTTTGCCAGGTAATTACCTGCAGCTAATTGAATTCAACACACTTGTCTGTTGTAAATCACATATCAGATATGGATTTCTGTTTGCCAACAATGCAAATTCTCTTTCACGCAAACACAAGCGTACTGCACATGTGTGTATGTAAATGGGTATGCGTCGAAATCTATACGCGTGGAATCACGCTCGATTAAACGGTGCGCTGCAGCCCACAAAGAGTGTAGGACACTGCCGGGCTGTGATATCCTTAAAGCCTGATGCGAGCACAACCAACTGCCAAGCTGACAGCTTATAAATATTATTCAATGGCATTGTAGGCACGTACACCAAGCGACAGCTTGATAGAAACGCTTGTAAAAAAAACTTTTGGTTTCGGTTGATAATAATATAATTCACTCAAAATAGTTTAATTGCAGACATGTTTCTTTATCATTCTGTTTTTTTGTTTTGTGTGTTTTTTACATTATCTTCAACGCTTTATGAGTCGAACACAGCTATTCATTATAAATGTTGCTAAGGCGGAATGATATAATTTCTAAGTATCGTTACAGCCGATTATTGATATGTCATATTGCTGTCGTACAGGCAGGTGTTGCTGAAGACCGCAATTTGTCGATTGGGATTTTCAAAGCACAACCTGTCGGATTTTGGGAAAGGATTTGGGATCCATTGAAAATTGTTCTCACTTAAACAGAATAGTCTACAAATCCAGTTACTAATTTTATCTCGAAGTCAATGTTTCCTGCTTCACAACCTACCATATTTATGAACTAATTTTCTCAAGGATTCATATCTTTAACAAGCCTTTGCATATTTATATTTCGGTTAGGCATTTCTCTGCCTTTATTTCTACAGTTTCGTCAATGGAAAAAGTTGAGATTTCACGTCGAAATTCATTCCACCAACTTGTTATATAAGACTTCTTTGGACACAATTAACAATTAAAGACACTGAAAAGGATACAAATAAGCAGCCGAGACTCTTCAGATGTCCTAAAACTTAATATTTATATTTATTTTCGAACCAAATCTCAAAAATAAGTGGTATATTCGTAAAAATGTTAAACACAACACAATTCGGTACAGATAATGATCACTAACAAGCTCTTCAGATCCACCGAGAACGTGCAGTGCGCCGATATTTAATCTACGTCCAAATTCCAGCTACCATTAATCTACAATGTGTCTCTAATTATTGGTCCGTGTGTATATTTACACAATTTTTTGCTTTTACTTTCCATCCTTAACATATGACGCCGTGACGACAGTAGTGCTGCATCACAACTGTAGTGAGCAGCAGCATGTTGCCACTAAGGCAAACCACCAGTAATATTTGCACAGTCCACCATTTAACTGGCAGCAACCAACAATAAACGCTGCAATTTTCATGCGCCGCTGCACGACGTTCTGTTGCTGACAGCAAAGTGTTGCTGGCGTTGTCGTTGTTTGCTGCTGCCTCTACGGACACGAGTGAGCGCCACACGAGCACGCGAGCGCCAAACTGCACACACACACACACACAGGCAACGTAGCCAAGTTGGCACAATAAGCTGGCGAACAGCTCACCGCTGCCGTTAGTTACTCTCAGTTTCGATTTGTGTGCGAAACGCGTCGGTGGTGAATAAGAAAAGTGCGCGCGGTTGCTGGCCTAACTCGACCGCCCTTTAAAAGTTAAATGTTTTGAGAAACAATAAAAATTTCTACAAAAACTTTAAGTGTAGTGAAAAGGGGCGAAAGAAGCAGTAAACCGGTCACGAGTGCTAAGCCTTCACCTCAGCGGCGGCAAGGCTTCATTACAAAAGAATTACAACCGTTTGTGTGTAATTTATGAAAAATTAAATAAAATAAAAGTAAAACAACAAAAGATATTAGAGCAGTGCAAGCGCAACTGTTGAACATTGTTGTTTCTATTTTTTTTTCATGTGAAAAGTTAAAGTTCGGTTGCTAACTTCAAAAGCGAAACGAGAGCAGCGAAATGAATGTAAGAATTTTATGTTGAGTGTAAAAAACGAGCGAAAGATAAATTCTAAAAACAAAGTAAGCAAAGCAGCGCAGCAGCATTTGTAATTGAATTTGTGCGGTACTCTTTGGCATCAGCAGCAATTGCAGCCGCATTCCCTACAGTCGCTGCATAAAATATAGAAGGAAAAGACGCAATATTGCCTGCAACAGCAATGCAGTTGGACGCCTTACGAGCAACCGACAACCGACACATTTGATATGTATGTATGTATGTATATTGCACACTTAAACACACACACAAGCTTTCGATCGCACACACGTATACTTACAAAGTCACTATCTGCATTAAAGTGAAGTTTAAACAAACATTCAAGTAACGGCATCACAGTCCATCTTACGGACGTGCCAAACACCAAAAACAACAACAGCAACAGCAACAAAATTCAATTCGATTCAATTGAATTCTACTTTGTTTTTCTTACTTTCAACTCGTTCTCAGCGCTTAATTGTGTTGACTTTGTTGAAATTGTTGGTTTTTTTTTTGCTTGTGCTCTGCAGCGCAGCCCCCATCCTTGCCCTCATCCATTGCTCTTGCATATTGCCAGTGCCGTTGAACTTGCTGCGAACTGCGTTTCCTCGTAATATGTTTGCGTGTGTGTGCGTTTGCATGTGCATGTGTAACGAGCAAAGCTGCGTATATGGATAATTGCCCAGTTTTTCTTTCGTCCCTGTGGCTTTTTTGGCATGCACTTTTTTTTCTCTCTCTCATGTTTTGCAAAACATTTTAAAATTCCTGGTGTTATTAGGATCTTGGTGCAGAAACACAAATATTTTGTTGTTCAGCTCAGCTCGGTATGAGCACAAAGCGATTAGATTTGAAATGGGAAACTTAGAAGAGTGCAATTTTCTTCTGAATTTGTGTTGAACTGAACGGAATATTAATAAAAACTAAGTTAGCTTTATTTTTTCTTATGTTTATATAATTAACAAGTAAGGAAGGAATAAGTACGGGTGTAACCGAACATTTTATACTCTCGCATGATAAAGTGATAATCGAGATTTCATTATCCGTCATTTACCTATCATCATTGGTTTCTAATGTCAATATTTTACAGAGAAGGCATCAGATGGAATACAAAATAGCGTTATATTGGAAGAAGGCGTGGTTGTGAACCGATTTCACCCATATTTCGTACGTGTCATCAGGGTGTTAAGAAAATATTATATACCGAATTTCATTGAAATCGGTCGAGTAGTTCCTGAGATATGGTTTTTGGTCCATAAGTGGGCGACGCCACGCCCATTTTCAATTTTTAAAAAAAGTCTGAGTGCAACTTCCTTCTGCCATTTCTTCCGTAAAATTTTGTGTTTCTGACGTTTTTTGTTAGTCGGTTAACGCACTTTTAGTGATTTTTAACATAACCTTTGTATGGGAGGTGGGCGTGGTTATTATCCGATTTCTTCCATTTTTGAACTGTATATGGAAATGCCTGAAGGAAACGACTACATAGAGTTTGGTTGACATAGCTATAGTAGTTTCCGAGATATGTACAAAAAACTTAGTAGGGGGCGGGGCCACGCCCACTTTTCCAAAAAAATTACTTCCAAATATGCCCCTCCCTAATGCGAGTGTATCAAGTTTCATTATGATATCTCAATTTTTACTCAAGTTACAGCTTGCACGGACGGACGGACAGACAGACATCCGGATTTCAACTCTACTCATCACCCTGATCACTTTGGTATATATAACCCTATATCTGACTCTTTTAGTTTTAGGACTTACAAACAACCGTTATGTGAACAAAACTATAATACTCTCCTTAGCAACGTTGTTGCGAGAGTATAAAAATTGTAACTTTAGACCAAGGTCAAGTAAAGAGAATTGTAACACAAACTTAAAGACTTGTTTTAGTTCGTTAACTTTTGATGTCAATTAAGGCTTTTCTTGAGACGAAATCAAATCATTTGAATTAGACAGGAATAGATAAGAATCACTTTGTCTGAGATCTGGACTAAAAGGTGAATACAGAGGAACATCCCATCTAAACTCCCGGAGATTCTGACGAGTCACAATCGATGTGTATGACCTGGCGTAGTGCTAATTAAAACCGATTCCTCTCCTATTGGCCAAAGCTGGACGCTTTTGGCGATCGATTCCTTCAGACGGTCTAATTGTTGACAGTACAGGTCCGAATTACGAGCTTGGCTGTAGGAAAATAGCTCATACTAGCTGATTCACTGTCAATCACACCAAACTCACCCAACCTCGAACCCTGGACTGCCGAACAATCCTGGATTTGCCACCGCTGCAGCAGGAATGGCGCATGCCAAGCTACTTCTGGGAGGGTACAAGCTTGCAAGGTTTAAGGAAATGATTAACCTTCCCTAAAACAAATTCCGCGCTCTATACAAGGCACTGCGGGATTAGGAAGCACTTGTCCAACATGGGCATAGTCTCTTTTGCAAACTGCCTGTTCTGTGACATGGAACAAAAAACTGCGGAACACCTGATTCTGGATTTCCCAGCAATTTGCAGAAGCAGGCTTGATGCCCTAGGTTCCGTCTGCATGGACAGGGATCACATCGAATCAGTCGCGCCCAGCAGGCTCCTGGAATTGTTCAGGATGCTGGATCTTTGTGAACATATGTGATATGGGGGAGGGCACAATGGACCATGGCTCGCAGCGCAAACCCTCAATATTACTATGCTTCGACCAGAACCGTTTTCGCTTGACATTGTCCATTGATTCATTTTTAATCACCAGTAATTGATCCATCTCGTATCTTTCTAACGCCATATTACGTAACCCTATCGCACTTTTACGAAACACACTTACGCGAAATACATTATTAAAGTTAAAATATATCTAACTAAAGCAGTAACCAGTAATTTAATGTTCAAATTTAAAAATTAATTCTAGTCAAAATATTTCTGAACCTTTATGAACGTTGGAAAAAATTTCGCAATAAAAACATTCTAGCGGAATCACTCGATATTAAAATCGAAACTTCCATACCAAACATATACTATCTATTTCAGTCCATTTTACCTTTATTTATTATTCAAATTTCTACTGCGGCCTGAATGGCAGAGAATATTCCCACTACACTTTGCCGGCCAACAACTCATCAAAAATCAAAGCCATGTACTTCATAAAATAACTTTCAACAGCAAAGTGCCAACACACTTGACTGGCTGCGCAGTGATTTCTTGATACGCCAGATTGCTGCTCTCCCCTTTTCTTTGTCGAACATTATTGATTGGTTGACGCTGGTGTGGACGTCGCTGTGCTTCTTTCCATTGACTTTATTTAAATAAAGTTAATATTTGGTTTTGTGTTTCATTTTTCTTTTTGTGGCTTTTGTTGTATTTTATGTTTGCGTTCTCACGTTTAAGTACTTTTGTTATTATTTTTTGAAATTTCGCTGCGCCTGCAAAATGCCGTGGAATTTTGTGGAGGCACGTGTGGACGAGTTCATTTAAATGTGTGGGCCGCCTTAATCTGTGTGACAAGACTAAAGAGCTCATTGTCTGATATATATATATATATGTATGTATATATGGTTTTGAAATTCAGCGGAATTTTCGTTGTTTGTGTTTAAAAAGTGTACGTGAACACGTTCCTTCTTCAGCCAGTCGGCCAGGCTTACTTCCCACGCCACTGCATGGCGCCTCCGCTTTGTGCTATCGATTTGCTAATAATAAATTTGTACTTGCTTTTAGTTATTGTCGACGACAGCACTCTTTATTTTACGCTGATCAAACTTTCCTTTTTCATTTATTTGTTTTTTCATTTTTATTTCCACCGTCATGCTTTGTTATTTTAGGTTGTGTTCAGCCATTAAATATTCAATGTGATCGCGTTTTTCTGTCAATGGCGCTTGTTAAGCGCTCAAACAAAGCGTGAAAAGTATTAAAATGTTGAATGAAAGCAATTTTTTTTTTATCTAGCTACCGCCAAATTATTAAATTAAAAAGCTCATTTGTTAGGTTTTTGCTTTCCTAAATGAAATGAAAACAAAATAGAGCGTACAGTCGGGACAAAAAATATCTGCAATATACATATATTCAAAGCCTCGTGAACTAGATGCATTGTATAACATGTATCGACAAAAGCATATCAGATCTTTTTATGACGATATTCAGGGTCACTAAATGTACGACTGCACCCGTTGATCACCTTAGCATGTCTTTCGATGTTTAGGAAAAGTGAAGTTGAAAACATCATTATGGTTATCAACTATAGGCATGTGAAATGACTCAAGTTATAGTAGATCATATTGAAATTGTATAACTAGTTTTTATAATACAATACAGTTCACTAAAAAGTTCTTGTTTATTTTGTGTGGGCTTAACTGCCAAGCTTACCAGTTGTGAGGGAAACGAAATTTTATTGCGAATTCTTTTTGTTAGAGGTAAATTACGGTAATTTTTTAAGGTAATTTACGAAAATTAATGTTTTTATATTTTTTACCACCCAATCCACCAAAGTTTAGCGAGTTACAAACGAACATTCAACTTTGATATAACTTCCTTGGTAAGGTATTCAATTATGGTGGCAATGATACGCCATTGCATTTTTTTTATAAATTTTAAACAACACCATGGATAAGCCAGCCGGCGGAAGACCTGTGACGACGAATACCGATCAAATAATGGAAAACATCGAGTTACACCGGCATGTGGCATCTCGTGACATCGCCCAGAAAATGGGAGTTAGTCACCAAACCATTTTGAACCATCTACAGAAAGTTGGATACACAAAAAAGCTTTATATTTGAGTGCCGCATGATTTAACGCAAACAAACCTTCTGGACCGAATCAACGCCTGCGATATGCTGCTGAAACGAAACGAACTCGACCCACTTTTGCAGCGGATGGTGACTGGCGACAAGAAATGGATCACATACGACAATATCAAGCGAAAACGGTCGTGATCGAAGGCCGGTGAATCGTCCCAAACAGTGGTCAAGCCGGGAAGGTTTTGCTGTGAGTTTGGTGTGATTGGAAGGGAATTATCCACTTGAGCTGCTCAGGCGATTGACCAGAAATGTCCAGAATTGGCTAACAGGAAGGGTGTAATGTTCCACCGGGACAACGCCAGGCCACTTACTTCGTTGATGACTCGTCAGAAGGTAAGGGAGCTCGGATGGGAGGTTTTATTGCATCCTTCATATACTTGTAGCTCAGACAAGTGATTACTACTTGTTCCTGTCCATGGCGGACGCCCTTGTTGGTGTAAAGTTGAACTCGAAAGAGGCTTGTGAAAAGTGGCTGTCCGAGTTCTTCGCAAATAAGGAGGGGGACTTCTACGAGGGGGTATTCTGAAGTTGCCGTCTAGATGGAAACAGATTAACGAACGAAACGGCGCATATTTGAACTAAATCCGATCACTGTAACACTTTTTATAAAGCATTGAATAAAGAGCAAAAAGGCGGAAGGGAGATGAGTATTTGACAAGCTTATATATCGGTAGCCGAAATCGGATGAATATGATATAGTATGAAGCAGCTCTGTTCAGATCCAAAAAGTTGGTGGTATCCACCAATATAAAGAATATGGGTTTAACGAAAGCAATTATGACAAACAAAAGCTTCCATTACACATCTTTATTACCAAAAGCCCAAAACGAAACTTAATTCTAATAGTTAAAGGGCTATCTCCTGCTCTAATTATTATATATGTATTTAGTTTGAATATTCGGTTTTTGCAAATGCCAGGACGACTGTTTGTATATGTATATGTGCGTTAAGAATTTCAGTTTCCAGCAAATAGCCTGAAATATTAATGACGCGTCATATGTCACATATGACTGACACGCCTACAAAGGTATTGTCTTGTCTGTTGGTGGCAGCATAATATTAGAGATGTAATTAAATATTTGTTTATTGCTTCCAACACCACACCAATAAAACTATATATGTTTACACGTGCATATGTAGTTGAATATGTAACGGTGCACTTTCAAACCGTCACACATTGTTGCCGCACTCACTCTTGCAACACGATTTTGTAAAGGTATGAAATTCTATCCAGCAATGTAATGTCGTATTTGAATGACTTTTATATCGTCAACCTGGCAGTTAGCGAAATTCTCTATTCACCTACTTGTAGTTCCGGTCATTCAACCTTTCCTTTTGAATATTAATGTGGTCACTTACATATGTATGTATGTATGTGTATATAAATATTTGACTAAATATGTCAAATGCTATTAGCAACCGATAATAATGGAATATTTAATGAATAGTTCACGATTTTTTGCAAACAAGCGCTATTTTAATAATAACTGTAATTAAATATTAATTAAGTTATCAATTTGTCAGTATTCTCGGACTTTGATGTTTGGTTAGTTAATTAGTCAGAAGTGCAGCCATATAAATCAAATGATTGTTATTTGAACCTGAAAAGCATAGAAGCTCCATTGTGTAGAGTATGGGTATGGTACGTACTGAAAGTCACTGACGTCTCTCTTTCTATAAAACTACAAGCAATATTTTAATGACATTTCATTCAATACATTGACTTTAAAAGCGTCCGACACTCGTAAAATCATCTTAGATGAGAAGTCCTAAGCTAAAAGTTTCATCATTTGATGTACATCAATATGGAATAAAGGTGTAGCTTTGATAAACCGCAGCCAAAGTACTATATTTTACTGGGTTTAACCGGAAAGTATTAGGACTGAGTCGATTTAAAAAAATTTATTGAACCAATCGTTTCAACTCTTTAAAAACTTTCAAAATAGGCTCCTTCTGCGTCGATGCAGCGCTGCCAGCGCGATTTCCAAGCATTGAAGGCGTCACGGAAGGCATTCTCCGGAATAGCCTTGAGAACCGAGGTGCATGCTGCTTGGATCCACCCTGTCGTCTCAAAATACTTACTTTTCATCGGCCTTTTTAGGCAAGGAAACAAAAAAAAGTCTGGAGGTTCACAACTGGGCTGTAGGGGCTGCGGAAGCGTTGGGATGCCGGCCTTGGTTAGGTAGCTGTTCACAAGAAAGGCGGTGTGAGCCGAGGCGTTGTCGTGGTGCAACTTCCAATCGGCTGCGATGTCTTGTCGGACCCGATTGACCCTTCGTTTGAGTCTCTTGAGGACTTCCACGTAAAACTTGGCGTTGACGGTTTGTCCAGGAGGAACAAATTCATGGTGGACGATGTCAAAAAAGACAATGAGCAACGTTTTCACTTTGGATTTGCTCATTCTTTCCTTTTTTCTTCTTTATCAGCGACCTCTTCTTAGCCCTCTTGATTCTTGCTAAAGCAAAATCTGTGTAAGCCTGCTTGATCATATCAAACGTCTCTGTCACAGATTTACCGAATTTCACAAAAAACATTTAATCGCGTGCCACTGCTTTAACGAACGCTGAATTTTCGGCTTGCACCACTCACAGAAGCACGTCGCACCAAAATGTTTGTCCTGACACCTGGACAGCTCGGAGACAACGGATCAGCCGATTTTTCGTTAGCTAGGAATGCCCTCTACCGAATCCAGTCGGTGCGTGCACAGTTTAGGCGGATGAAAATCGGTCCTATTACTTTCCGGATAAACCCTGCAAAACCACCAACTTATACTTAAAGATTTTGAATATTACTAGAAGCTTTTTTAATGACAAAACTAAACTTCGGTCTAAAGCATATCGCGGAGCTAATGCTACAAGTATTAAATAGATGTTTTTTTAAGCTGGTTTGAAACCCAGGCAACTTTTTCATTATCGCAGCTTTAAAGCACACTGGAGAAAGAAAAGATATAAATTCGTTTTCACTTCCCCATATAATCATCCACCAAGCTAAATTGCTTTCATCTCAGGAGCACGAGCTCAGTTATGCATATCATTGGAGTTGTTTGAATGCTACAATATCTAAATTACTGCGATTTTATGAAGAAGCCGCAACATTAATGGAAATCCATTAAAAACAGCTCAACCAGAGGCTAGCACAATACACACTGCAAACCTCACACAGCCCAGCTCTACTCCTGACTTGCATAAATCATTTTCAAATTGCGCGTCTCCATCAACCCATTATTTTGGTTCATCCATCTGTTTTGCCGACTAAATGGGTAATTTTAGTGCCGATTCAGCAATTAAATTTGAGTCGAATCTGGCTACTGTTGCACGCCCGCCAGGATGCTGTGTATGTCCGTTAAAACAACAAATGCCATAACTAAACAGCTTAGCCAGCAATGCATCGACGGACGACCACCAGAGGTGCAATTGTGCGGCTATGCTGAAATGCGACGCCCGGCTTATTGTTATGGACTGCGAGAGAATTAGCAAACATTTAGTTGATGTATACAATCAGCCTGGTATATACTTATATACTTTATGTATGTATCGGTTTATATGGGCTTATGGCTGCCGCCGCTTAGCTGGGATGTGTCGAATGGGTGGCCGGCAGTCTTTTGGTTGTCGTTTCATGGTACGCTTGCGTAATTGGTAATATCACGCTAATTAATCCACATCGTAACGAAACGTTTTTTTTTCGGAAAGTGTGTAAATTTGTTTCTGAGGCAGAGATTATTGTGTGTACCTAGGTACATTTTGGGTTGGAAATTTGTACTTTGCATGGTAAGATGAAACAAGTAATTTGCGTGTTGCCGCGGAACTCTTTAAGAATAAACTTTAACTTCCATATTTAAGTCATTTAGGAAGTATTCTCGTTACGGAGTTAAAGTACGGCCTAATCACCCCCATTTTTTTATTAATGCCTCTACCGAAATATTCGATAAAAGTGAGAACAAGATATAGACCGATTTCAGCAGGTTTTGGAATAGACGTACATCATACCCCGATATTGTATTCATAAGTAATTTTTACAAAAATACCTACATAGTTTACTAAGCCTGCGGTTTTTACTATTCCCACATTGTTGTTTTTATAATTTTTCGGTATTTTTTATTTTTCAGACTTCTTAAATTATGTGAGAAAAATTGTAAAGCAGCATAACAGCCGTTTTTCCTTTTTAGCAATAGCGGCCTACTATTTCACTTGACTGCTAACCAACATGTCTCTCCATTTCGGTACAAACTGCCATTAACAGCATGTCCATAAATGCAGTGCGGGGAATGTTTGCGCGTTCGATTCGGTATTTGCACATAAATAAATTTTATTTTTGCAAAAAAAACGAAAAATTTTTCACTTATATACATATATATATGTATATTACTGTGATCAAATTGAAAAGTGAATTTTTTATTTATACTTCGCGTGTTTTTCGCATCGGTAAATTTTTTTCTGTAAGTTGGTAGTACTGTTAGTGACATCTATGCTAAATATCACGTCAAAACACTCATTAGTATTTGAGATACGCGTCGTTTTGTGAGGCTCTAAAAGTGAATGCTTCGATATTTACTATTTCTGAATATATTGGACAAAGAAGTGCGATTATGCACCATCTTCATACTGCATTGGTTATTCCTGATCATTTCTACACATTTTCAACTAATATCGTGCCGCAACTACCGCATTCGCCTGATTTACCTTCGTGTAACTTCTGGCTATTCAGCAAATTCACATGAACACTCCGTGGACATCGTTTTGACTCAATTGAGGATATAAAAGTTGAATCGTAGTAGGCTCTGATGGCCCCTATAGACCACGTCCAACACGCAGTAAAAAAAAAGAGTGTACACGAAGACCTTAAGTGTCGATTTGTCACCGCTCGTAGTAACTCTGACTCACGTCCACCGCATTTGACGCCGAGATCTTAAAATGAAAGCGTACAAAATACAGCTTTTGCAAGCACTGAAGCCACTCGACCTTCCCAAGCGACAACTGATCGCTTTACGGGCTCTTGAAGAGTTTCGAGAAGATCCGACGTTTTCGAAATATCACGTCTGTCATTCGCTAGTTAACAGTCGAGATGCTCGAACGAGTCATCGAAAATTGGACTTAACGGATAGGCAATCTGAAACGTAGCCGTGGCCAACGTTTGAAAGAGACAATCCTCAAAAAATAAATGCCAAAGAATGATCTTTCGAATGATAAAAAACATACTCCATTAAATTTGAAGTTTCTGTGTTTTTTGGGCGAATCCTTCCTTCGTTTTTGTTTGGTTGCCAACTAGTTTTTGATACATTTCGTTATTTTAAACTATTGGGGTACTCACAACCTGTCGTAAAGCATCGTAAAATCGTAAAATTATACATTTTTACACTTGTTTAAAAAAATTGTTGTTGGATTTCATACAAAAATGAGTTTACACATTTACAATTCTCAATGCTATGTTTTCGAATCGTTATAACTTATAACTTTATGACACTTGTGAAAACCCTATATGAAAATTTTTAAATTTCCCTCTAGCGATATTTCCAAAAAGAAAATTGTTCCAAAATTTCTAAAAAAAAAAAGTGTGTCGTCAACAGTCGGTGTCACTACTTACATAATGCCTTTGCCAACACTAATTACATTCGAAGTCAACACTTTGGCGCACTGAAAGCCGTTCGCTTAACACTCTTGGCTGCTTGTCAATGAACGTTTAAAAGCTCGTCAATTTTTTGTCGTCGCTACGATTTTGAAGACTTTCGTATTAGAAATATGTTTAGTGGAAGTGACAGTTAACTGCAATGTTGTTGCTGTTATTGTACATTCTTTCACTTCCTGTAAAGCGTTGTTTTGCATTTCACCAACCATGGCGTTTCAACGCTTTGTGCAGTTGAACGGTTAATTTGTTATTGTTTGCATAATACACAGTTAACTCAGTGTGCTAGTACGTGCTGTGACAGTCGCCTGTTCGGGCGTAGGTAATTTATTTATTTATGTTTTCCTTCGTTTTTTTTTGATTTTCTTCGAACAAACCATGCACAAAATGACGAAAATGCAGTTACAATTTGCATGAACTTGGCTCGTTGGCCAACTGGCCCTGGCAGCAGCCAACAACAAACACACACACACACAAAGTGCCACACTACAACAATCACATTCACATTGTTCTTGTTGTTGTTGTAGGTGGTAGTCACACCGTCGGTATAGTTAACATTGCCGGCTTAGCGTGACGAAATTACTACCAGTCGACCAAGCAATGCTTCGACAACAAGCCAACCCAGTTGCATGCCCCAAAAACCGTTGCAAGAACAACAATCATGCCATAATCATGGCAATAAAAAACACAAAAGGAATAGTAAAAATTACTTTATGTTGGCAGCTTTGAATTGTTTCTGTTGTTGTTAATTTGTATTTGTTATTCACCAACGGAAAATTCATAAACGTTTGCATAGTAAAAGCCATCGTCTATTTGTACCCTCGGTTCTCGGCGCCACTCCATTTTTTATTGCTCAATACATGCTTCGCCCGCCGTGGTTGGTCGGAATATGCCGTTTTATATTTTTATACCGTCGCAACATTTTGCATAGAGTAAAATAGCTTTGTTCACTGGACTATTGTTGGGAACCTCATAAAATAATTCAGATGGATAAAATGTTATACACAAATATATTATCAAAATTATCAGAATGACGGTAAGAAAGTTAACGAATTTCGTCACGCCTAAATGCATATACTCGTATGTATAATATAACCATACTTCGATCTGCTGATATATCTAACCGATTACGCTAACATCATTTTAAAAGAGTGTTCGTATAGTATGTCCATAGATAAGTCATTGGAATATGGAAAATAGACATGGCAAGATCCATTGTTATACCCTGAATAGAGTATATTATGTTTTCCGAATTTTGAAATAGCCAGAAAAAAGCGTTAAAGAGCCCACAAAATGTATACTCGTATATAAATGATCGGCATGATGAGCTGAGTCGTATTATCCATGCTCTTCTCTCTATCTGGTATATACGAAATAGTCCTTCAATTTTTGAGATACCGATCTGAAATTGTGTCTCTGTCCTCTAATCATCAATAAGCTGCCCATTTGCAAATCGTTCGATATCAAACTGCTATAGCATATAACTGACACACAAACTGAACAATCGAAATCAGATCGTTGTATGGAAAACTTTTCTATTTGCCGAGATATTTTCATGAAAATTGACATGGATCATTACCTAAGGCAATATTTAAATCTCAAAAGAAATCTTTCAGATCGAACCACTTTAGCATATAGCTGCAATTCACACTGAATATTATAAGGAACATTTTGTATCTGTGAAGGGTATTATAGCTTTGGTGCAACCGTAGTTAATGTTTTTTCTTGTTTGGGTGAAATTTAATTCCCCTCACAAATTGGTTGACTACTAGGAATAAATTGTGGTTAGAAAATGTTTTTATGAAACGCTTAACCGCTGTAGCATGCAGTTTTCTGAAAACTTGAGAGTCTCTCTTTTTTGCGAAGGACAAGAAGAACCACATCACACATATTGAGAATAGCTCTCTCGAAAATCCTACAAAAATGTAAGCCTTTGTATTTGTTTTTGTTTTGACCCCTTCTAATCTTTGCCCCTTCTTTCTTATTACCTTTAAATGCACCTGCAGCCATAGGAATCATAAAAATTGAAAATAATTTTCCTCAAGCGCATAATAAAATATTGCTGGGTGCGAGCGTGTAGTAGCAGCTATTGTAACCCAAAAATTTTAACTAAATTAAACGAGTTTTCAGTGCGAAAAAAACGAGAGAGAAATACAATTTCTACGTTTTCCCGCAACCATTATGAAAGCTACAATTTCGGAATTTGTTTTTTTTTTTTGTAATTTGTTTTATTAACGCTGGTTATGGCTTTTAAAGCTTACATATACATATAGAAGTATGTACATACATACTTTGAAATCGTAATTACAGTTGTTATTCCCTGTCACTGCATCCCACATGGTATTTATATGCCATATGTGTGTACGTGTATATTATACAGGCATATAGTTCAAAAATAGTGCAGTTAGTTCTAAATTGCTTATGGAAAATATTTTTTTTTTAGGATTTCTATGAAATTTGCAATTAGTTAGGCCAGGTGGGTGGCGGAAAAAGCGAGGATTAGTAACGAGTTTGTTAACTATTGGAAAAGTCACTCAGCACTTAGTTGATAGATGGTAAATTTAATGGGTTTCCGTTAATCCGTATTTCAATTTTTTATACAGATATTGGAATACTCTGAACAGTCGAAAATTAAAAGTTTTTTTATGATATATGTAGATCACTATTTAGTTTGCAAATTGAAACCTTTACATCTGTATCTAACTTAGAAATTTTAGAGCAGAAAATGAATCAACCAGCAACAAATTTATTCAATATTTCCTATAAAATATTCTTCCTTGTAGAACCTCATATCCAAATTTTTAATGCGATTTCGAAAATGAATCTGATAAAACTGGAATATATTATAGAACATGCAAGATTGAATGAGACCAGCGCAGGGAGTTTGAAAATTTGCACATTCTAGGCGGAGGAGTGGGTTTTAAATCATAAATACTGTCTGTTTGAACATCTGGTATAGTTTGTCCGTTCTCCAACGCTTAGCAAATAGAAAACAACTACGGTGTGATGTGCTCGTGCTATGTGGAACTTTTTTGTCTCGTAGTTTTAGGATATTTTCTTTGGAAAAGTTTGCAATTGCCACAAAGTTTGTTACACACAGAAGGAAACATCGGAGACCCTATTAAATACATATACTTATAAATGAGCAATGACGAGCTAAGTCGATTTAGACATGTTCATTTGCCTGTCCGCAGTTTTTGAGGAATTGAACTGAAATTTTGCACACGTCCTCTCCTTTGCAGAAAGCTAGTCACCGTCAATATCGAACCAATATAGCTTATAGCAACCCTACAAACTAAACAATGGGAATAAAATGCTTATATGGAACGGTTTTTCATTTGAAGAGGTTTATGTAGATAGACATTTTCGAAGTTTATTGTCTAAGGCAACGGTGCAACCTCCGAAGTAATTGTCTAGAACGAGTCTTAAAGCATATAAGTACATAGTTGCCATACAAACTGCCCGATCGGAATCAAGTTCTTGTAAGGAATATTTTGTATTTGTCAAAGGTATTATAGCTACGTTTGCTTAATGTTTTTTATTGCCTTTATTTATTTTTGGTAGAAATTTAAACAACTATTTTGAAACCTTGAGCTATCATAAATACCGCTATATCAGCAAAATGATGCCGATTTCCTGCCTGCTGTTGAGGACATGAACATAATGAAGCACATGATAGTTGTTTACCATAAAACACTATCAAAGCTCATATCACCACATAACCATTTAATGATCATAGATAAGTAAGTTTTGGTGTTCAGTTTGAATTTGACACTAAAACAAACAATACATAACAACTTAATTCGCAGTCGGCTTGAAAAGACTGAGAGGCAACGAACCACACCGTGGGAGAGGAAAAGGCTATAAAAGCACGCAACATTGACTGTAGAAAAAAGAAACCGGCATTAGGCTTGATAGAGCACTGATTGCACTGTTACACTGGCGGTCACAAATAATGGGAATCTTGAGAAATATCAAATTTTGAAAATTAAAAGACTAAAGTACCTTGCTGTATAAAAAAACCGGATGAGAATATTCGTAGTCACTGATTTTGCGCCACTATCAATTCAGAAATTTGTTGTTTTGGACAGAAATGGAGAACAAATTTGTTTCGGAAAAGCTGTTGCTCTATATTTTCAAATCAGAAAAAAATTCAGTTACGTTTTAGTAAAAATATATTATGGTTCAAATCGACTTAATCTTGATGGAGTAATATTTAATAAAATTTTTAGATTTTCAAGTTACAGCACGGCCTTGAAAGCATCGAGTTTAGAAATATAATAATTTTGGTCTCTCTAACATACGAAATATTGTGTATTAAAAATTGGTATAGACGCTGTCAAAACTTAATCTTTATTATGGAAAACTTAATTTTAAAACCGACCGAAAACTTAAGGGGGTATTCTACTCTAGAATTTTGAAAAATTCGATTTTTTTCATATATTTAAAGTTTAGACCCTTAAGAACATAACCTTCAAAGGATTTTTAAAAATTTAAACTATTTTAAGAGCTACAGTTACTTTAGTGGCGCAGTACCTAGCCCGGTAGGTAGGTAGATTCACTTTTTTAAACGCGTTTTTCTCGAAACTACTTTTTCCCACACGGTACCGGCATTATCTCAAGTTCTATACAACCGATTTACTTGAAATTTTGTGTGAACCTTTTTTATATAATCCTTTATCTTTATATAATCCTTAATCCTTTGTTTTTAGTATTAAAAAAAAAATTCAGGAATTACAAAAAAAGCGTAAAAAATGATTTTTATTTTCAGGCCGTCGCCATTTTTCAAAAAAAAAAAAAAAATTATTTCGTGTTCCCTGAGGTAGGGACTATAACAGCACCCTTTCTTTGATTTCTTTTGATTTTTTTTCCAGACCACCAGGAGAGTCAGGATCAATGTCACCAGGATGCGCCATTTTTTTTTTTACCCCTGTCTCACAATCCCCCGCACCCCCTCTAATTATTTTAATTTTTAATATTTTTTTGTAAAACCTTTTTTCTGTATTCTTAAGATATCAATAAAAAACACCATAAAAAATGGATAGTACAAATATTTTTGTTTTTTTTTTTTTAATAAAATTCAAAAACTGCCCAAAATTTGATTTCTAGAGTAGAATACCCCCTTAAAAATCAAAATTTAACATTCTTTCTTCGAGAATCTCAATATAAAGTTTCTCAAAAGGTTGGTCAAGAGCAAAAATGTTCGTTGAAATAAAAAATATTGATCAGAGGCACCACTTGGTCAACTTTTTTTTTAAGTTTTGCGAACTCGCTTTATTTTATTATATTAAAAAATGGGAAGTATTTTGTAGAAATATGAGAAATATGGACTTAATAGTTGCAATTGAGGCCCACAGTTTCATTAGCCGGAAAACGTATAATTTAGAAGTGATTTATCTATGAAGGAGACGCAATTAAGTCTGGAGTTTCCTCAGCCTGAAAATATATCATATTGATTCCTTCTTATATCTATGAAGGTTTCGCCTATTAGAAATTTATTACCTTAAACAATTTTATTAAAATGTAAGTTATATAAAATAATATCAGAGCAACTTTAAGCAGGCTAGGATTACCAACTTTCTAGAATGCTGAAAAATATTTAGTTGGTTCTATATTTTTGAATAGATTTGAGCTATATAATAATATTTCTTATTATTTTAATAACCCATTACAAGCCACTCATGGCTACAATAAAAACCTGCCGTAATTTTGCTGTGTCCACCAGTGTAAAAGTAGCTGAGAATAGCAAAAAATAATTGCCATTCACGTTTTTAAAGCCATTAATTTTATGGTCATACATTTTGACTATAAAAGCACTCAAGTGATAAAACATCCAGGCGGCCGATCAGCCGGTTCACTGCATGTTTGCTTACGCGCTGCACTTATACAGTCATAAGTATGTAGGTACAAACGCAACAACAACAACACAGCCCTGCAGAAGCGTAAAAAAACGAATTTGACAATTTAAAGAGTCATTTTTGTGCAATTCCATTTACCAGCGATTGATAGTTTCACACTTTTACTATTTCACTATTATTTATGCGCCATATCCTGTCTAATGCACGAGCAGCCAAACCGGCGAACCGACAGCTGTGACCGGGAAACGCACGAGGGGCAACTTTTTATGGACTGGCGGCAGTTCGGAGCTCTCAGTGCGGCCTGTGTGTTGGCGCGATAGGTACATTAAGTCGTTGAAATTAAATTATCGCGTGCATTGTTGAGACAGTTTTTATTGCACGATTTTGCTTGTTTTTGTTGCATTTCGGCGAATATATTTGCCAAGCGTCAATTATAGAGCAACAAAGCGCATTGCCGCTGCTGCTACTGCACAACAGATGGTGGTAATTAAGTGTTAAATAATAGCGGTGGCAGGCAAATGGAAAAAGCAGAAATTGTCAACGTTTAATTTGCTGTAATTTCATAAATAAAAAGCCCTCGTAGAGCATGACGAAAAACTCAAATATTGCGATTATAGAGTAAAAACAGTGTGCATGCTGTAAATTGATGGTAAATCATTGCGTTTCGCTGGCACGAAACAAAAACATGCACGCAAACGCTGTGCAGTGGGCATAAAGGCGCAACCGCTGCTTACATGCACACACTTAACTCTAGCAGACTGCTAGCGCATGCAACAGCAAGTGAATAGAAAAGTGAAGTCGAAATATATTGAATGTATATACATATGTATATACAGTAATCCCTTGTGCAACATTTATCAATAGCAGGTCAATTGAAAAGTCTCCGACTGACACATATATGCTATGGTAGATGGCGCTACTATAATCGAATCCATATGATTTTTGGTTAGCCCTAATCTTCAAAAGGTGTGTGTATAAATTTGACAACTGTTGGAGCATTAGTTTATGAATTATATCATTTTGAGTGAAGCCACTTTTGTTATTGTGAAATAAAAATGTATAAAAAGGCGTCTGATAAAATATTGCTTTTTGAAGGCAAAAAATACAGTTGAAGCAAAAACGTGAGTTGATGACGAGTTTGCGTACAGTGCCCCCGGAAAATCAACCATAAAGGACAAACATCAAAAAAGTTCACAAAACAACTTTGGATGACCGTAATAGGAAGTTGTTAGAGTTAGCAGGCACTCTAAAGACATCAACTGAGCATCTACATCACATCACTCACAAATATTTGGGTATGGAAAAGCCCTATGTAAAGTGGGTGCGAGCTCACTTTTAACCAAAAACAACGACGAGTTGATAATTCGAAACAGTTTTCGAATCGATATGTGAAAATGGATGAAACATGGATCCATCATTTCATTCCGAGATCTCATCGACAGTTACAGGATGAAGCCGCTCCAAAGCGTGGAAAGACGCAACAGTCAGCTGGCATGGTTATGGCATCTTTATTTTGGCTTACGCATAGAATAATTGTTTTTGACTACCTTCAAAAAGGAAGGACCATCAACAGCGACTAATACACAGCGTTTTTAGACCGCTGAAAAACGGTCTCATTTAAAGTGGTAACGACCTCATTCAAAGTGCTGTTCTACCAAAACAAAACACCTACCACAAGTCAGCGTATCCTCCAGATCTGGTCTCCAGCAACTATTTTCTGTTCTCAAATCTCAAAAGAATGTTCGCAGAGAAGAAATTTGTATGGAATGAGGAGATGATCGCCGAAACTGAGGCCTATGTTGAAGCAAAGGAAAAATCGTACGACAAAAATGGTATCGAGAAATTAGACGGTCGTTATAATCAGTGAATCAGCCCAAAAAAATGTGTTTTACTATGGTATCCGAAGATTTTTCAATTGACCTTTGAAATTAGTACATATTCAGACATGCATATAGCTTTAAAATCTTTTTAGGTTAATGTTATTGTTACTAGATGCACTGATTGATCTGACACGGGTTAAGTCTCTTAACAAATATGAGGTGTTATTTCAAGTAAAAAGCACCAAGTACATATTTTCATATGCGTCGTATTTCAAATTATTAGATAGCAAAATATACGGTTCTAGGTAACCGGGAAAGATCCGGACTATCAATTCGACAGCATTACGCTAAAATATATGGACAACATCTTTACACTTCCTAAAGGGTTTTAATATCACTAAATTGACACCCGCTCCTTTTAAAATAGTTTTTAGTGAAAGCAGTCTTAGTCGTTGAACGATTTTCACGAAATTGAGTTTTCATGTAATAAAGATTTACTCATTTTTATATACGAACTTCTGACGTTTCATAACACACATCAATTAAAAATTGACAACTATAACATAAACCCACTAATTCCATTTACTTGCATTTATTTTCAATTTCCAGATAAGCTCTCTGACAGCCGAAATGTTGCGGTAGCTACAGTTGATTTTTAGATGAGCCCAATAGACAAGCGGAAAACACCAGGCATAAAGTAAATTGAAACTGCAAATGTTCAATTGAACAACCGGCGCTGCCAATCCGGAATAGCCACAAGCTTTGCGAACGTCCGGCGCCTAAATTAGGTTTGATACGTAACAATGTCGGTGGTGATGCCAGAATTGCATTGGACACAGTAAATAGGAAATCTCACACCCTTAAGGGGGGAGAGCGAAATGAATGTTTTATGCAACTGAAGCAACAGAGCAATCGAAATCGAAAATCCAATGTCAATCAACGTAACAGAACGACGCAACGAACTCGAAAACGCCCAGTTAACTAACCTATGTCCGCCAGGTATCTACTTATATCTACTGAGGGCGGGTAAGTAGTGCAGCGGCTTAGCAGGCGAATTAAATCGAATTACACGGGAAGCACACAGCACAGCTTCGCGGTGTTTGATCACAAACCAGCGAGCACATCGAATGCAATCGAATTAAATTGAGAAAATCTTAAAAAAAAATAATAACACATATGTATGTCGATAATAAGAAAGAAAAAATATACAAATTTTAAACAAAAATAATAAAGAAAAGGCAGCTATCATTATCTGACACTAAAAATTAATAAGAAAAAACAAAAACGTCACAACAACTGTCCGCCTCACATCAGCACCTCCGCAGAGCCACTGACAAGCGCCGTCACGCAAAATGACATTTAAATTATTTCGCCGCGGC
Organism: Bactrocera dorsalis; assembly: GCF_023373825.1. Lineage (NCBI taxonomy): Eukaryota > Metazoa > Arthropoda > Insecta > Diptera > Tephritidae > Bactrocera > Bactrocera dorsalis. Next base: position 90,668,153 of record NC_064304.1, read on the forward strand.
TCGGCGCGTTGTTTCGGTCTACTGTCCGCGTTCATCACGATCTTAATCTGCCTCTACTACATATCCATTGGCCAGCAACAAGACGAAACGCTGCAGCCGGGCAAAGACACGACTGTTGCGCTGAGCGGCGGATTCAGCAGCATAGTGGCGACCAGTTTGAATTCAGTGCCGCAGCAAATGCACAAAGTGAATGTGCATAATGCCAAAGTCAGAGGTATGCGTGGCGATGGCGAAGAGAAGAGTGGCGCGCAGAAATCTGCGACTGGCAGTGGCGCCAGCGCAGCGCAGTTGTCGGCAGGCACAACAACCGTGGACGGCAGTGGCAATGTCGATGCGTATAATGGCGTCGATATGACCGCGAATGGCGCGCCCACCAAGAATCCTGATTGGGGTGATGTTTGCTATGTGATGGATGAGAGCGACACGAATATCACAACGAACGAGGAGTATGGGAAATTTGATTTCCAGGTAATAAATTACATTTAAGTTTGGTATTCGCACGGAAATTTATTGTACAGTCGAATTTAAGTGACGAGCGCGCATGTTACCGGTCTTATAATGAAGAAAATTTAATTTAGGTTCGGTATATGCGGCTGTCATTGTGGACTGCATTGAGTTGTGGGCCCAAATTATTATGAGATATAGTACGTCTAAAGCGTTTCAATTGCTTTAGTGTGAATAGTAATGTAGGCGCTTATTACTGATCAGGGTTCTTGATCATTAAAATGTATTACCGGTAAGAGTTACGGTACTAGAGATGCAGCGCCACAAAGTGAGCCTACTTTTATCAGCTAAAAATTTCCAACTTTCCTTTGACTTCTGTGTACTTCTTCATTAGATTCAATAGTTTCAATTTGCGAAAAAGTCTACAATGGAGCTTTGTGCTGATTTCGCTCATTTCGGGAATATGAACAGTTTCCTTTTATATGCCCTACCAAGTCGGTGAAATAGAATTGGTCCAAAAATACGTGAAGAAATAAACGTATAAAATCTAAAATTCCCTTAGGAACCAGGCTTGCATGCTATTCTAATATTCCAAACAGTTTTGGTTAAATTATTATAACGGGTGATTTTTTTGAGGTTAGGATTTTCATGCATTAGTATTTGACAGATCACGTGGGATTTCAGACATGGTGTCAAAGAGAAAGATGCTCAGTATGCTTTGACATTTCATCATGAATAGACTAACTAACTTACTAACGAGCAACGCTTGCAAATCATTGAATTTTATTACCAAAATCAGTGTTCGGTTCGAAATGTGTTTCGCGCTTTAATTTTGTTCAGCGATGAGGCTCATTTCTGGTTGAATGGCTACGTAAATAAGCAAAATTGCCGCATTTGGGGTGAAGAGCAACCAGAAGCCGTTCAAGAACTGCCCATGCATCCCGAAAAATGCACTGTTTGGTGTGGTTTGTACGCTGGTGGAATCATTGGACCGTATTTTTTCAAAGATGCTGTTGGACGCAACGTTACGGTGAATGGCGATCGCTATCGTTCGATGCTAACAAACTTTTTGTTGCCAAAAATGGAAGAACTGAACTTGGTTGACATGTGGTTTCAACAAGATGGCGCTACATGCCACACAGCTCGCGATTCTATGGCCATTTTGAGGGAAAACTTCGGACAACAATTCATCTCAAGAAATGGACCCGTAAGTTGGCCACCAAGATCATGCGATTTAACGCCTTTAGACTATTTTTTGTGGGGCTACGTCAAGTCTAAAGTCTACAGAAATAAGCCAGCAACTATTCCAGCTTTGGAAGACAACATTTCCGAAGAAATTCGGGCTATTCCGGCCGAAATGCTCGAAAAAGTTGCCCAAAATTGGACTTTCCGAATGGACCACCTAAGACGCAGCCGCGGTCAACATTTAAATGAAATTATCTTCAAAAAGTAAATGTCATGAACCAATCTAACGTTTCAAATAAAGAACCGATGAGATTTTGCAAACTTTATGCGTTTTTTTTTTTAAAAAAAGTTATCAAGCTCTTAAAAAAATCACCCTATATATACATATTTCATTATTTACAGCCTGAATGGATTCACACAAAGGAATATTGGGATCGTGGTTTTGAAGAACGATTTGAGGCACAAAAGAAAGACTACAAACGACCGCCATTGAAGGTTAGTAAGTTTTTGTGTATACAGTAACTATTTGAGGTTATGCTATAAGTGCTTTAAAGAAAATTAGGTTATAAATGTCTCGAAATGATACCTTAATATTTTGTTTTCATATGCAGATTTTCGTCGTACCACATTCGCATAATGATCCCGGTTGGCTGAAGACTTTCGTTAATTATTTCCAATCTGATTCGCGACAGATACTTAATTTGATAGTAACAAAAATGCAGGAGTACACCGACATGACGTTCATTTGGTCCGAGATCAGCTTTCTACAACTGTGGTGGGATCAAGCGCATCCGACAAAACAGCGCGCTCTGAAGAAACTTATCAAGTCAGGACGTTTCGAAATCACAACCGGCGGTTGGGTGATGACCGACGAAGCGAATGTGCACCTCTACGCCATGTTAGATCAGCTTATTGAAGGGCATCAATGGTTACGCAACAATCTGAATGTAACACCAACCGTCGGCTGGTCGATCGATCCCTTCGGGCATGGCAGTACAGTGCCGTATTTGCTGTCTGGCAGCAATTTTGAAGGCGCCATAATACAACGCATACATTATGCCTGGAAACAGTGGTTTGCGCGTCAACAGAAGGGCGATTTCATGTGGACACCTTATTGGCAGCAGCGCGGCAAGGCGCCAACGGAGCGTGGCAGGTTGCTAACACACAATATGCCCTTTGACATTTACTCGATTAAGGGTTCGTGTGGTCCACATCCATTTATATGCCTAAATTTCGATTTCCGTAAAATACCAGGCGAGTATACGGAATATTCGGTGAAAGCGCAATTTATAACCGATGACAATGTTGAATCGAAAGCGCAAGTATTGTTGGAACAATATTCACGTACTGCTTCGTTATTTCCACACAACGTGGCGCTTATACCTGTCGGCGATGATTTCCGTTACAATAAGGAGCGCGAAGTGGATCAGCAATATACGAATTATAAGAAATTAATCGATCATATAATGGCCAATAAGCGTCTCTATAATGTGGACATCTCTTTCGGTAACTTTTGTTTATTGAAAACTTAGTTTAATTCTTCAACAATTACTTTTTACTAAAAAAATAAATTACTCATTATATTCAATTGTTTGCACTCCCAAAAGGCACACCACGTGACTACTTCAACGAAATTCGTCGTCGCACCACCTCCTTCCCAACGCTCAAGGGTGATTTCTTTGTATATTCAGACATCTTCTCCGAAGGACGGCCTGCTTACTGGTCCGGCTATTATACCACACGTCCGTTCTATAAGCTGCTTAGCGCCGATTTAGAGCATAATCTGCGCGCTGCCGAAATACTCTTCACCGTTGCTTACAACACTGCACGACAGGTCCGTCATGTGAATGCCATTAAGATCTTCGAGAAGAATTATGAGAAAATGATACACGCACGTCGCAATTTGGGACTCTTCCAACACCATGATGCCATCACCGGCACATCAAAAGCGGCCGTAATGCGCGATTACGGCATGCGTCTGTTCGAAAGCATACAAGATGCGGTCAAGATGCAAGAGTCCACCATTGAAATGTTAGTGCAAGAGGGCAGTGAGCGTCTTAATTTCCTGCTGAGCGAATTAGAACGTGATAACTTCAGTAAGCTGGCGCGCAAGACCCCCATACCAATCAGTGGTAATGGTATGATTGATGAATTTGATGACTTGAATGCAAATGCCGGGACAGCTTCGTTTGTCATCTTCAATTCGTTGGCACAGAAACGTTTGGAAGTGATTACGTTACGTTCGCCAGTGCCGAATGTCAAAGTGCTGAATGAGCGCGGCGAGGAGATACGCTTAATGCAAATCAATCCAGTTTGGAATATAACCGATGTTTATGAGATGGGCATGGGTGGCGGTGTGGGTGCTAATAGCGCTATGGGACGTATACGTGTTTCTACACGTCAGTATGAAATCATGTTTATAGCCGAATTGGACGCGCTTTCACTTGCGACTTACAGCCTTGTGGTTGTGGATGAAAAGAACTTTAGTCAACCGACAATGGCGACTATTTATTGCGATGGCTGCACAGATGGGGCAACGCCGAACCCACCTAATACCAGCACGAATTTCGTGGTCAAAGCCAAGCCATCAGGTAAAATCTACATACTTATATCTTTATCTAAATAATTAACTTAATATTCATGCATTACTTTTAGGCGACATACAACTCGAAAACAATTTCATGCGTCTGCTCTTCGATGAAAAGACCGGTTTTCTCAAGACCGTTACGCGTAAGAGCGATAATGAGCAAGCGCTCAAGCCCATGCAATGCGCTATAAAATTCGCTGCCTATCGCAGCGCACAGTTCCACTCGGGAGCCTATCTCTTCAAAACCGATCCCGAACAAAACGAAGCCGAAAAAGATGTACTCGATCAGTATGAAGATGTGCGCATTATCATTTCATCGGGTCCGATTGCAAGCGATGTTACGGTTATTTATGGTCCATTCTTGGCGCATACAGTACGCATTTTCAACACACATACTCACCTAGATGCAGCCATGTACATTGAGAATGATGTCGATTTTGAGCCGCCACCAAAGAATCGCGAAACTGAGCTATTCATGCGTTTTGTCACAGACGTAGATAATATTATAACAGTAAAACGTGATGATGTGCTGAAGGAGGCGGATACTGTAGCGGAATTGCCGGTGTTCTATAGTGATCAAAACGGTTTCCAATATCACAAGTAAGTCAGAAAATTATAATTTTTATTAAACAAACCTTTAAGTCTCCTTAGCATACGTGTTAATAATTATTATATACTTAATTTGTATTTAAATTGTTTATTTCGTCCACTGTAGACGCATTAAAGTGCCCGCAATCGGCATTGAAGGCAACTACTTCCCCATCACAAGCGGCGCCTTCATACAAGACGCGCGCGTACGCTTCACCCTACTGACCACACATGCACAGGGTGCCGCCTCCTATGAACCGGGCCAATTGGAAGTGATGCTCGATCGGCGCACACTTTACGACGATTATCGTGGCATGGGCGAAGGCATTGTGGACAGTCGCCTCACACGACACAAATTTTGGGTACTCATCGAAGATATGCCAACGAAAAATGAAAATGCCTACCAAATACCCAGCTTACTGGCCAACCAGCTTGCAAACGGCCTACGTTATCCACCGAATCTGTACTTTGTAGAGACATTTGATGCGCCAGCTGTGCAATTGAAACCGAAAGTCGCATTACTCGATCATGGTGCGCTGCCATGTGATGTACATCTGTTAAATTTGCGCGCACTCTCCGAAGAGCAGCTACAGCTCTTCCCATCGACATCGGCTTTGATGGTGCTGCAGCGTCAGGGTTATGATTGTGCCATTGGTCAAAATATCGATATAACGCGTGTATGTGCTGCTTCGGCAAGCGGTCTGGGTCCGGTGGGTATCAATAGACTGCATATCGCGCGTTTGGAGACGACGAGTTTGACCGGCACGCTGCATGAGAGCGAACGCAAGCGACTGAAATCGTTTGCGGAGATCACACTGGATCCCATGGAAATGCGCACTTTTAATGTGACGTTCAAATTTTAAATTACAAATCAGTTATTTATCTATTTATATGTATATATTTTTTTTTTGTGAAAAATTACACTAAAATTTTAGTTGTGTAATGTTAGTGATAATTTTAACGCGACTTTTCGGCAGAATTAATGTTTCGTATTTAATTTTTTTTTTCGTTTTTCTCTAGGTTCATGACATAATGTCATAACTGTTATGTATATATTTTACTTTAGAATGTATTTATTAAAATTTACATTTACCCGCGATAATATTTCAACAGGAAGCCTCACGCAATTGACATTTCCATTCAACTTTGAATACAAAACTGCCTTTGACATTTCCCTACTTATAACAAAACAAGCAAAAACAACAACTAGGTTTCAGAAGCACATTTATTGCATTGTATTGCTAATAAAGGTAAATAAATTTCAGAAATTAAATTAAAAAAATTTCAAACAAAAAGTGTTTGTCAAATTTTTTTAAAGAAATAGTTTACTTTTCTTAGTAATACAATGCGATTTCATAGTACTTTGTTACCCCATTAAACACTCGCAACCACTATAGTACAGTTAAAGCAAAAACCATTCCAACAACTATAATATATTTAAACTATTTAATTTCTCAAATACGCTTACAATAGTTTAGTGAAATATTTTAGCAATAGAAACGATAATTTTCTTATTTACACAAACAACACAATTTTTTGTTTATTATTATGTACTGTTATAGTGCAGACTTGACCAGTGTGACGACAAATTTTTATTTTTTAAAACCAAAAACCGTTAAATGAAAGCTTAATCGAGCTTTATTGGTTACTCTAGCAATATTTTTTTGCTAACTTGTACACAGCTACCTGTTAAACGGTCCCTCGCCACTTTCGTCTTTTGTCGAAGACACCAGTATTTTTGCATTACTTTCAAATAAATAGTTTAATTGTAATATTATATGATAAATAGCGTTTATTACCAGCTGATATTCATTTTGCGAACTCATTGTTTTCAACCATTTAAGTTTAGCATTATAATTTCTTTATTATATGAAATATGCTAAGTCATGCTGGGTTTACTTTTTTTCCCTTCAAGCGCAGCCTAATTTTATTTCACTTACTCAGGCAGCTCTTAGTTTGCACACTTTGGAAATAGTAAGCAGCATTTCAGCATTAAAGACAAGATTTGAATGTAAAATACAAAAACGGTTTTAAATAACGGTAAATTATATGCAATACGATGCGAATATAAAACAAAAATACCAAACACTTAATAGTTAATTTTAGTGAAATGCACGCCATGCACCCTAGTTAAGTTTAGCAGTTAATAATGTTTAGACATACGAAAAGAAAACATGTTAAGACACCATACTTAGTAAGTATTTATGAAGATAATGATATTTATGAAGGTAATGGAATGTAATCATCCATACACAACTGATTGTTGCTCCTTTCCGTTTACTTGTCATTAAGGCTTTGATATTTACTTAAATATATTTGCAGTTTAACTTGAAAACATTTTTCAACCAAAAAAATAAAAAAAAAATTACAGTTCTTGAAGCCAGTGACACAAGCTTGTTAATATTATTATTGCAATGCTAAAATGTCGTTACTTTAGAGTAATAATTGAGTAGTCGAAATCTGGACGCAACAATTGAATGTGTGGAAATAGTCTGATATTAGCTATCGAATATGTGTGTGTAGGCAATAAGCTTAGATTTTTATATAGCTACAAATTGATTTAAGCGTTTTTCTCATTAGCGAATTTAAAAAATTGTGGCAAATATTTGGCAACATTTTATTGCAAAAAAAATTGGAACGAAAGAAAAATTAGACTTGAAGAAAAAATTAGCAAAATTAAAAATGATTTATTTTATTTAAAAGAAAACAAAATTTTTTCGCTGTTTTGCAGTTTCTTTTCAGACTGAGTAGCATAAATGTACAACTAAAATAAATTAGCGTTTAATTTTATAGGTTAGTATAATATGTTTTGTTAATTTATATGTTTTTAACGTTGTTTTGAGCATATATGTATATGTATATATGTATAAGTGGTGAAAAAGGAAATTATATTTATATGTTTGTATATAATATATATTTGTATGTCCTGATTATATTCGATTTTGCAGCAAAACTATAGGCAGTTTAGTTTAAAACGTATTTCGAATATATTTAAATTATAAATTATTAAAAAAAATGCAATTGAATGTATAATATTATGAAAATTGTTAAGGATATTTTTAACGAACAAATATTTGTATGTGTCCGAAACTCGAACAAATTGTTTTATATTTAAATTAAAATACGGCTATTTTTGTTTGAATCTCAATAAGAGAAACTTTTGAATCTCACATTTAATTTTTATAAACATTTTTGAGCAACTTAAACAAAACCCTACAATTTTGTGCATTTTATAAATTATAAAAGACGAACCAAACTGATTAAGAGAACCGTTTTAAATGTACGAGGGATGTGATATGAACCCCATCGGACCATAATTGAAACTTAACGGCATTATTCATTAGAAAAGAAGTTCACTATTTTAATTTATGAAATAAACGGAGCATAAGTAGACAGCAACCACTATTAGTATACATGTATACATAGGCCTTACTGTAGTAATCACTTTAATTTATAACCTGCAAATTTATGTTCTCAATTTAAGTAAGCCGCTGTACAATGGGTAGTAAAAAGAAATAACTAAAATAAAAAATATTGTTTTTAATATAGTATGTAGTTATTGCAAGTTATTATAACCAAAAAAAAACACAAAGACGCGTATAAGATTGTAAAATCACCTAAACAATTCAATGCACCGAATGTTGTAATTACTTGAAAAGAAAAAAATTAACGAACAAATTAATACACAATATTATCCAAAATTTTAGAAATGAAATATAAACTAGTATTAAGCATTAGCAGTGGAATGTTAAGTATTAATGAAAAAAAAACAAGCTGAACGATATTTGTCCGTCGTAGCCGACGTTGCGGGAAGGAAATGTATGAATTGTAGTTACTATAATGAATGCCTAGAATTATACATAAATTAGTAGCGAATGTGGTTATTGAATAGTTAATTTAAACTGATGTAGCATAAAAGACATTGTACTCTTATTATTAAGTAAAATAAATTATACTTCACATGTGTAATAGTTGTGAAGAGGAATGCATTGATAAGTTGGTATTGTATTCCAATAAAAACACACGGAGAATATATGTATGTGTATTTCCAAAATATAAAAAAAAAAATTAAAAGAAATTTGTCTTTTATTTTTTTATTTTATTTTATTTATTTTATTTTTGATGATTAAACGCGAAAATAATTTCTTCCTGACTTGCTTAACCGGTATGAAACTAAATTTATGTCGACCACGAAGTATCGAGGGCATTAGTGAAGAAAAAAATGTTTAAAGAATGTTGCTATAATATTTTTAACGATGCTATAATAATTTGTGTAAAGCTTTGCTGAGTGTTTCGCGAAAGACGAATGTCATGTGCAATATGCACTGTGAATACGAATAAGTCCTGTCTATATTGGATTTGACAACTACGCCAGATTTGCCTATAATTTTACACGTTTTGTTTCATTTCAGCATTTTCGAACAACTTATTGTCTTTAGACGTTTCAGCTCCAGTGTTTGTGTCAGCAACGTAACTAAGTATATAACCGAGACGTACTAGGAAAGTTAAGCCGGAAGTCTTGTCACTACCGCACCTTTATTCATTTTGGATCCATCGTTGTATATTCAATACAACGTGATGAATACAATCACGTTATATAATATATATCTGCTAGTGGATCTGCCCACAAGGTGCTGTGTATACATTTTATACTATTATTCATATAATAAAGTATTCAATACAGAGAAAATATTTATTTTTGAATAAAGGCGAAAACGTTTTTAACGGTATAAGAATCGAAGGGATTGTATTTGAGGTTTAATTTTGAATATGTTCATACATATAAATTTTATTGGAAAAAATAACGAATTTGAGGCAAGCAGCCTTCAATGTCCGGTTACCAGCAAAACTGTCCAGTTAATATAGTTGTCCGCTTAATAGATTGTACTTAATAAACATCAACAAATTGTAATGGCCAATGGGCATGGTTAATGGAAATGTCCGCTTAATAGAACGTCTAATTGTATTTTCTATTTATGAATTGTTTTTACTATTCTACATATCTTCTAAGTTGGTTCAAACTAGACAGTGTGCTAAATTTTGCTAAAATCAGTTCAGAAGTTTAGTAGTCCCTCGCGGACAAACAACGTGACACGTCATTTTTATATATAAAGATATAAATCTGAATACACATAAAAACAAATTTCAAATTAAAAGTGTATTAAACTTAAAGTCACTATTTACATGTCGATGATATAGAAAATTAAAAAATATGTTCATCTTACATTGTATTATATAATATTTACATGTATGTACATATAAAAACATAATAATGCACATATTCATATCAGCTGCTAATCTGTCATCACTTCATACATATTCGGCCCCTTCTTCAGCAGATAACCCTGCAGGTTCACCATTTCCACCAAATTGCTAACGCCACATGAGATCCCGGCTCGTCCCGCCATATCCTTAATTTCGTCGTAATCGAATATTCGTCTGCCCAATGCACTGGAACGCAACTGCAGCATTTGTATGAATTTCTTCACCGTACCCCGTTGACTGGTGGGCGCAGTAGCCGTGGCTGGATTTCTATCGACATAATCGCTCAGCGCAGTATCCGATATACTGTGCCGTACGATACAGAGAACGTCACGTACGTGAAGTCTCGTCACTTCTTCGGAGAAATCGACACGCGCACGTGCTTGTGCGAGACGAATCAGACCCTCAAGGTGGCTGAAAAAAATGTAATAGGTTTAGGTACATATAATTTATTTAGCGATAAACACTTTTCTATAGTAATGCCAAAACCTAAACCAATTGGAGTTTGCCACATAAACTAGTTTGAATAGCTGTCTAGGATGCTGATTTAGTAATTCTTGTGGTTCTTGTTAAAGCTTATCTTCTTCGACGTGCGGTTAAGGTTGTTTTCAATGAAAATTAATTTTTTATCCTCAACTTGCGAAAGCGAAACTTTTTAAAGGCATTTAGGCAAGTTTATATTTCTGTTAGTAAATATTCTCTTAAAAAACGAAAAAAAAAATAAATAAACGAAGTGAATAGTTATTTTTTTGATACTCTGATTATGCAAAATATCAACAGGCCATTCAAGATAATTTAATTGAATATTTTACAAAATTAGTATCTTGAAAAAATGCTGATTCACCAAAACAAAATAGTTAAAACAATAACAATGAAAATTAGCGAATACGAGTTTAAACGAGACCACGTGCCTGCCAAAACGTTCGTGTGTAAAACATGAAATAACTCAGCACTTTAATTCTCATTTATTAATGAAATATGTATATGAGTATGAACTCCTCTTTACAACCATTCTTCTTCAGCAACTTTTGTTTACAAAAGGTAATTCTTAATCGTTCCAGCAAAAGCCTGTAGGGTATAAAAAAGAAATTCACCGAAAGCACCAAGTGGCTCCACCGATATGTGCTGATGAAGACACTATATACGTAGGTTGCCCTTTATATTGCGGGATTCGAGAAAAAAACAAAACAAATTTAATCATTGAAAATCGCTTTATGGTTTTTTTTTAATTTTTATTTTTTTTAATTTCAATTTTTTTTTAATTTCAATTTTTATTTTTTTTTAATTTTTTTAATTTTTATTTTTTTTTTAATTCTTATTTTTTTTTAATTTTTATTTTTTTAATTTTTATTTTTTTTTTTAATTTTTATTTTTTTTTAATTTTTATTTTTTTTAATTTTTTTTTTAATTTTTATTTTTTTTTATATTCGCCATAAAGATTGATTCACAAAATTTTTCATGCATTCGACCCAATCTTGAAACACCTATTCAGACTGATCTTTGCTCTCGGGCGCATACGTGTTTCGAAGCACTGCTATCGTATTTTTTAACACTTCTCTCGACCAATCAATGCGAGCTTTTTTTTAAGCGATTGACAAATTATGTGGGATCCAACGTGAACGATTTTTTTTTTACAGTCATGCAATATTGAATGTATGCTGGTCCCACTAATGACTATATTTGCGGCTATCTCACAATAGGTCACATAACAATCTGGTAATATTGGTTGTGCATCAATGGTTACTGGAACAACTGAATTTGAACGACCTTCAAGAAATATGTTTGATCTGCGACAATACCATCGATAAGCACTGCCCCTTGATAGAGCTTCATCGCCAAAAACAGAATTAAGATTATCTATGCACTATTGATGGGCTAATCAACGTCGAAAGTCATAAAAAAATAGACGGGCGACAATGTTCGCGTTTTAATTCGATTTTTTGGTCGAGAAGAATATTTGAAGTTACTGTAAACAACACAAATAGCGCTCGCATGTCAAAACGTTCTGAGTATCTATAACATCAAAATTATCAAACTGTACGATGAAGTTGTGAGTTGCCGAATAGATTTGAACGAAGGATCTTTTTTTTGATTACAACTATGTATTTGAAAAAAAAAAAAATCACGAAATTTTAATTTTTTTTTAAACTGTCTGCCAAAATCCAGTTTTCAACTGTTTCTTCGTCCAAGCTCTAAGTTAAAGTTTTAACTAAAAAACGTATTTTTTCACTTTAGATGATCCTGTATGGATCACCTTTTTTCCAAGGGATCACCAGAAATGACGTAGTAATAGCAGAGTTTAAATATTTTTTTTTTTTAAATTTCAGAATTTCTGTGCCAATATTTTATGTTTATAACAATAAAAAATTCCAATAAAATAAATATTTAATTTTTTATATGTATGAGAAAAAAATTCTTAAAAAAATGTTGTTTTTAACCCGAGGAAATCCATGTAATCCCTTAAGAGTAATTAAAAAAAAGTTCAGCTAGAAAAACACTCTCATTTTGAAAGACAAGTTACCAGACAACAACATTCTTGAATACTAGTTACAGCACAACGTTATATAAAGAGACAATTAAGTCTTTATCTAAAAAAAAAAGTCGCGAATTTAAAAACTGATTGTGTCAAAAACTGAACTACCATAACACTCACATTCATATGTATCTATATAAGCCGCTTATTTTTGGGTTTTTATATTAAGATTTGGGGATATACAAATTTGCATTGATTAGCACTAAAAAAAAAACAAAACGCGCCTATTTTTTGTTCTGGTTTTCATAAAAGCCTCACGCATGATAATTAACCGCTTTTACCACAAATCAGCTTGGTGCGAACAGCATCAACACATCAACAGCAGAAGGCATAAACAGCGGCGGCGTGTAATATTTTCGCCAACAATATCAACTGGTTCGATGAGCATAAATACGTGTGTATGTATGTCTGTAAGAATAACATGGCTAGAAGCGACAGAACGCAACCAACCCCAGCTAGACGAAAGTTGTCGCCTCATCTCGCGTGCTCATTCCTTTTGTAACAGCCGAAGCACGCGGTCGCCCTTCCCTGACTTTTAAACAAAACCGCTATAATTTAGACGGTTCATTTATTGTGAAAGTAAAAGGAAGTGTTGAGATGTGGGGGTGCAAATAATGGAAATTATGAAGAACAAAAAATAACCATATAAAAGTGCCTATGAATTGTGTATTGAAATAAAAAGAGAAAAACAAAAACAATAATATTATAATATTTACAATTAAATATGGCAATGTTTTGCAAGACATCCTTGTGGTTTATCACGCTGGTATGTTGCCTTGCGCGCTCGGCATGGGGCTACGAAATGAATAGTAAGTGGCACGGATAATAATTTTACTAAAATCTCGGATATACAACTATGAATTTTAATAATTATTTGCTTCTTCTTTTTGGTAAAAACTTTTTTTTTAATTTTCAAAGTATTTTTAAAGTGAAAATAATGCTTGCAGGACTCTTTAAAACACGTATTTAAATCATTTACAAAAAAGTATATATGTGTGTGTTTATGTGTGAGAAATGTATTCCGAAGCCGTAATATTAAAGCCAGGTAATATTCAAAGCGTTTATGTGACCTTGAGTATCCAAGAAGGAAGTGTTTACAATAATCAGAGAACCCAAGCGTGTATGTTCACATATACAGCTATAATTACTACATATGCAAGTGCAGCTATATGAGCAAGTTTGTTGCTTAAGTCTTTTGTATTTCAATTAAACGCACTAGAACACTAGTTTACAGCAATTTTGTGACTGTTTCCTGCAAATTTTGGGTTGCTAAAACCGAAAGTGATGGTAAAAATTTGCTAAACGTAGAATTTTTTGTCTTGCAGTCAAGTGCTGGAGCGATTAAACTATTAAAATGACCAAAATAGCTGCGATGAAAAACTTTTTAACTCAAATTCGTAATCAGTATACGTCAAATACCCCACAGACCTTCTAGCACTTAGGTAGCAAATTTTCCCTTCAGATGGCGATTAAGTGGCGATTCTTTTATACACATATACATATACTATGAACATATACTATGTATATGTGTCACCCTGTATATGTGTCACCCAGGCCGATTTACATTTATAAGGCTATAAAATTTCCATTCCAATTACAGAATATATGCAAGTAATTTCTAGAATTTCGTATGATTTCTGATACATACAAAAATACATATAGTTATTTTTTATACTCGTATACACACATATGTATGTATTTATATCACTTAACAGCTCCTTGCAGAAGAAATCGAATGTTGAACTTGAACTCGTTCGCCCTTCTCTTTAATGTAGCAAATTAAATTCAATCAAAATGCAGAAAATGCAAAAATGGAAAGTGATCGAAACGATGGCATTGGAAACTTGTATCATTAAACCGGTAAATGTAACGGACATTTATTGTGAGTCAGTGGCAACAAGGAAGAATTTAATATGAATGAATATAAGGATTGCAAAATATACAAATAATAAAATTCAACAATAAACAAAATAAAAATTAAAAAAAAAATTTTAAATAATTAAAAAAAAATTAAAAATAATTTAAAAAAAAATTAAAAATAATTAAAAAAAAATATTTTTAAATAAATAACGAAATAAAAATAAGAAAAGAAAATAATAAACAAATTAAAAAAAAAATACTTAAAAATTGCTTCCAGCATTTTAATTAATTTCACCTTCACCTTTATTCAAAGTCATTGCCGAACTTATTTACTGAAAGCTCATATGACGTATTACACCTGCAACAGAATGCTCAGCAGGAACTCTGGTCTAAAATCGAATATAGTCATAGGTATATATACGGGCGTCATTAGACCAATCCTTCATTGTAGTGCTGGTTTGGTGGCCAGCATTAAATAAACAATATAACAAGTGAAAATTACATGAATCCAAAAGACAGCCTCAGCATGTGTGTGTGTGAGTGGGTTTATCGCAGTGTTTAAGTCATATCCTGATCTAAATAAAGCAGGCTATAACCTCTCAAAGTTGGGCTACAATAGTGACTTCCAGGCGAGAATAATCTCTAGACATGAATGGAGGAGAGATTAAGTAAGGGAGAAGAATACTAGCTCAATCTATAAGGACGAGAATCTTGATATCTCTCTATCTTATCGTCTACCAAACTCAGCTAAAATCTTCCTAGCGGAAGTACTAGGCATAGAAAGCGTGTGTAGAGTTCTTCCGAACATTTTCGGGAGGATACAGAAAGCGACCATTTACACAGAAAGTTATACGGCACTACTAGCCTTGTCGTCGCCAAGGATCAACTCCAGCTTAGTAAACAAAGCGAGGAATGGCTCTAAATTCACTGGCATTCCAGGAAAATACAGACAAGTTGTCTAAGTCAGGAGCCTCTGCAGACGATTCCGCGGCAGAGACAGTACCGTTTCCACTAGAAACGAAGTACCGTTTCCACTAGGAAGCTCAATTTGAACAAATAGCGCAAAATAGATGGAAATATAAAACCATATGCATAATATAATATAACAGCACTTGCCATAGCTGCAAGCTCGAAGGGAGCAAGTAAACGATTCTACACTTCCTTTGTGACATAAATTAGAAATCGAACTTTACATCTTGTATACCAGATAACTTTAGTGTTAAACGCCATAATCTCTAATTTTCGCATGCCGACATGACAAGCTCTAAGGCATGCGTCAGCTACAAAACTATATTACCACAAATAAGTTGCGATATTTTGGCAACAATTATTTCAAAGACGTTTCGTTATGACTGTTAGATGAAACCCCAAAAGCGCAAAAACTGTCACACCAGCTCAAAAACAAAAGACGCACACATGTCAAGTTCGTTGTAAGATGATTAATAAGGTTGTTGATCTTAAAGATGACTGTTGCGATGGAAAAACAATGGCTTTTCGAATGACTTATGTAATGTCAATGAAAAATTATGCAAAAAAATATCATTATTTACGAACAAGAAATGCTCAAGTTGAGCCGATTTAACAGATAGTCATATCACTATGCCATGTATCACAATGATTTCGAGCACAGTAATATTTTTGTAAAAATTTATAAAAACCGTGTCACATTATTTAGGAATTTAGGCTTTTGAAATAACAGTTTTAAACAGCCCACATTTTTTTATTATTTAAAATGCTTACGTGACCCAACAGAACACACATTTTAGTTATACTCACATTGGAGTTTTTAATGCTATAAAATTTTAACACATTTGGCAAATCACCAAAGATTTTCCATAAACAATTATTTACATTTTCCATACAACTTTTTTATACTAGAAAAAAGAAGCAGCGTATTTTTGAAAGATTTCAAAACTCACTAATGTTAAAAATAAGTCTTAAGAGCCAACTTTAATTATTTTAAGCGACCAACGAATGCGTATGCAAATTTCTAATATTATTTATTTATTATGTTTATTGTGCATAGGACATTGAATGTATGACTACAATAAATTAACGAACTATTTATCTTCCCACGCTAACTTGCAGTGACCGAGTACTTTAAAATGCCGAATTTGTATGACTTTGACGATTACGATCGTTGTTTAGAAGAGTATAAAAGTCAACAAACATATTGCTTTGTGCGTGCCGAGGTGTTGCCGCAAGACGACTCGGAGGCTTGGCGGGCGATCACCGACATATCGAAATACCACAAACATCACTTCGATCACAGGCACTTGTACTACGGTCTATGTCTGCGCTGGTGCGAGGAGGACTTGGCAGATGTCAAAGCGGATGTGGTCAAAGAACTTTACGCGGGTCTACTCACCAACAACAGCAAGGTATGGTTAACTAAGCGCGTGATTGAACTTTTCGAGATTCCATTTATTTGTTGTTTGATTTTGTTTTTTTTTTTTGCTTATCTTTCCTCATTTGCATACGTAATGTCATTAGCATATCTTTATTGTTACTCACGGGTAGCTTGAGAAAAAGTCGCAAAAACTGTCTGGCGCGTGCTTGGCTGCTGAGCGGAGAGCATTTTTTGTTTTTGCTAACTTACTCTCTGTGCTTTACAAGCATGCTCGTTTTTTGTTAGTAAAACTGTAAGCGGCTAAGATGAACTAAATTAATCAATTGGTTTCGAGAATGAGATTGTTGGGCTTCACAGAACATTAACGCACAAATATTTGAATTCGAAATTTTTGTTTATGTGTTAGCTGTGTATGTTCGCTGTAACGGTAATAGGTTGTGAGCCTTAATTTCAAAGCGTATGAACAGAGCGGTCACATACTATATAGTAAGGGAAGATTGTGGCAAAACCAGTTCATATGTAAATTGCTTGCAGAATCATGGGATCAACATTTAGTTATGTATCGAAGATGTTATTTTTATTGCTGAATTACTTTCAAAGTAAATTTTAAATTTAAAAATATATTTCGTGCATATAATTACAGCTCAATACATATGTTGATTTGTTCAGCGCCGAGGCGACGAATCGCCAGCGATATAACACCTTATTGAACCAATGCATTAATTTGAAATTACAACAAACACATGGACTGAAAGCGCTGAGCATGATTGAATATTGCGAAACTAATTATAAAACTGTCGAAATGGGTGAGTAATGCATTACTACTGTTATTAATGCTTCAAGTGAGCAAGCTATTATGTAACAGTACGTTGAAAATGTAAACAAATATTAAGGGATATTTCGAGTGCGATCACGTAGTGGCCGTAAGGCATTTGCTGCAGTATTCTAACATTTCCGTATAAGTTTTTTTTATAGCAAAATTACTGTATATGCCACGACTGTTTGCATTGCGCTTTGCAATAACAATTGAAATTTATGCGCAAAAAACAACAATAATTCGAAATTCGCCTGAAAACAGTTACAATCGTTATTTTATTTATATGTACGCAGATACGTGGAATCTCACCTTCTACACAACCACTTTGGTGCTGATTTTTTTGGTAGCCGCCAGCAGTTTATTCGACTTATACTGCAAGTACACGCCCGGAGACAAGGAAATATCCAAAGAGGATCACTACAAAAGCGCGATAACGGGACGAGGTAAGTTTGTTTTCTCTATTTGCTTAACAGGCATGCAATTTTTACTTAATTTAAACGCAATAGTGAAGCGCTTGTGTGTGAGTTTCTCCATTGTGCGCAACTGGTATCGGCTGAATCAGGAGCCTGTCGGCAAATTGGGGCGTGATCTGCGTTTTCTCGATTGCTTCAAATTCTTCTGCATGTTCTTGGTGGTTTTCGCACACACCAATTGGATACTGTACGAAGGCGCCATAAGTAATCCACAGGATAATGAGCGTTTGCTGCACACAGTTGCTGGCACACTGCTGATATCGGGCGGTTTGATTACGATCACTTTCTTTGTGTTTAGCGGCTTATTGCTCACGATCAATTGGATAGAGTTGACGAAAATTAAGAATGACTTAAGCAATCGGGAGTATGTGGAGGTCTTTATTAAGTTCAACCTTTTTCGCTATTTGCGGTAAGTTAGTAAGGCGTAAAGTGTGTTTTAATTGATTTTATGATCACTCCATAATTGCAGTTTGACCGTACCATATGCGTTTGTCATCTTATTGAGCGGCGTGTACTTTGAAAATCCGGGTGGGCCACTTTGGCGGCACATTGTTGAGCGCGAGCAGCTCGCTTGTCGCAAAAATTGGTGGGTTAACCTGCTCTATATCAATAACTACTATCGCAATAATGAGAAGGTGAGTAAAATAGCGCGAACTTAGACTGTGTTCACACGAGAACTCTTTTGACGCTCAAACCGGTTTTTTGTTGGCGAGGGCACGACGAGAAAAGATGAAGAGATCGAGCTCGAGTGACACGCTTTGTGTTGTTGTGACTAAAAGTTCATTTTTAACCATTTCTTATCATTTTGAAATTATTTTCAAGGTCGCAATAACGCTCGGTTTCAAATGAATATTTACATTATGTTGCAAATTTTGAATTTTATTATCATTTTTTTTATATAGTGTGGAAATATGTATACGAATATTCATAATATGTGAGAAATGTCTTTGAAAAGTTTGAATAAGAGTAAAAATTAGCTAATAAAAAAATTGTTTATGCAACTCGTGCATGAAGCTTACAAGAATTTGAGAATGTGATATGAAAGGAAATGCAGAAAATTGTCCGACTTAAGTTGTTGGACTCGCATCGCTCGGGTGAATATGACACCAAGAGATAATTGCCGATAATGAGCCGACAAAAGAGTCCTCCTCTGAACGCGGTCTTTTTACGAGCGATTAATAGACACTTTCATATAAATTAAACACAGTTTGGTTAGTTACATCATAATATATTATATAAAACTTTCTACATAACAATTAAAACTCATCCTTCTTATTTCGCACTAATCATTCTCTCTTTCCCCTGCCTACAGTGTATGCTCCAAAGTTGGTATCTGGCTTCCGATACTTTTTCATTTATGATTTCATTGCTCCTACTGATTTTAGCGCACAAGTAAGTGTCATGCAATTTACTTTATACACAGGATATTATTCAAGTATTCTTTTACTCTCTCAGATGGCCGCACATGCGCAACTGGCTGTTTGGTTGTGTTAGTGGATTTTTCTATGTGCTGCCCGGCTTTATAGCCTATTTCGGCGACTACGATCCCTTCTTTGTGCCATCGCCACAGTTAGTTGTTAAAGTTTATAAATTATTTCATTTATTACTGTATATATTTGCCTCCCTTAAAATAGAACGCAAAAGGACTCGTTTATAGACGATCGCGAATTCAGCGATTTCTATGCGCCGTTTCACATGAACTTCGCCTGCTATTTTTGCGGCGTACTTGCCGCCATCGCATATAATGAGATTTCGGAAAAACAATTTAAATTGCATAAAAACAAACTGTTCCAATGCCTTTGGTACGCTCTCATCCCGATTGGTGTGCTATGGCTTTTATCGGCGCATCCCATTTATCAGCAATACTACGAGGAACAACCACGATTTTGGAACAGCGTTTATGCTGCCATACAACGCAACAACTGGGGGCTGGGTCTGGGCGTATTTGTTGTGGGCATGGCTTGCAAAGTTGGCGGTAAAGTCAATAGCTAAGCGAAGTTGTAAAGTAAAGTAGAATTCATGAATTTCAATTGCAGGTTTATTCCGCAAGTTTTCTTGCCTGCCTATCTTCCGTATTTTGGGACGTCTTACATACGGCGCCTTCGTGATACATATATTCGTGTCACGCGTTGTGTTGGGTACTTTGAGAACACCGCTCTACTTTGGCACTGGCGTTATGGTAAGTGAATGAAGTGTTTTAAAATATTTTTATTTTAACAATTTTAACTTTTTTTGTTTTCAGTTCTATTTTATACTTTCTACCATGGTGGTTTCTTATCTGCTATCTCTAGTATTGGCTGTTTTGGTTGAATTACCTACTTCCGCACTGCTGAAGCTCATGCGTTGATTTTAAAAATTAATTGTGCTTGCCACAGTTGCCCAACTAATAGAGATGCATTGCCAATAATTGTGTTGCGAAAGACTTATCTCATAAAATCAATTTGCCTATGATTTGTATTAAGTACTTAGTTTGACTAAGGAGATTTTTTATTTATAAATATATACATATATTTTTATATTTGAACAACTTTCGTGGTGCAAAGCGTTGAATAACTGAGTAATATTGCATAAGATCGAAACCCAAAACTTTTTCATTAGTGGTTTAAAAGAGCTGTTCACTTTTAGAATGTTGTATAATGGAATATGTAGCTAGAACAAGCTCTATTATACTGAAATCAGCTTCAAATTAACAAAGAAATCAGTTTTAGAGTATAAAAGCATTGCGGAACAACTTAACATAATTTCAATGGCAGTCATATCAGACCCCATATTTATTCGGCCAAAAATAATTAACTCGGCGGAATTCCTTGAAATTACTTAGGTGTTATTCTCTACTGTTACAGCAACAAAAAGCAAATCCACATATGTAAAACTTGCTAACCAATCACATATAAAATTTCGAATTAACCAATCGAATCTAACCTCAAATTCTGATTTTACAACAGTGGTGTAGATAAATTATTAAAATCTTAAATACCTTGTTGATACACAGTAACTTTGCTCTTCGTCTACTTTGTCACGCAAGCTCATATAGAAGGTTTTAAGCGCTTCGGCAGCTTTAGCGTTCAATAAAGGACGCAATTGTTGGCGTGCGTATGCTGTAAGACAATCAAATATACACAGTTAACAGATCAAACAAAAATTATATGCTGCTAACTTACCTATGAATTTCTTCAGTAATATGGGCGGCAGCAAATCTAATTCCTCCTCTTTGAAATCATCATATTTTAACTTTAAGCGCGCACTTAAGTCATATTGCTCATCATCTAATTCCTCATCAGCCAGTGATAAGTTCATGGAATTATTCGTTTTGGGTTTTCTATCGAAGCGTTGTGCAATGGCAGCATTTTTCTTTATACCATCATGCATTGCTCTAATGTGATCTGTTAATGAGGTGTCTAAGTCTTTGTTCGACTTATCCAATAGCAGGAATACTAAGTGAAATTGCTGAAGTAATGTAGTGCTCAAACGTATGTTTTCGGTGAGTAGCCGCGAGTGATCGTAGTGGCCACGAAGTGGGTTTGCGGCTGCAATAACAGATGTCGGCATGGCTATAGTTGCATATAAATTGGGGAATGGTAGTGATACCATTTTAGACTGCATTATTTGCACTAAAATATCTTGTTGGGAAGCTAAACGATCAATATCATCGATGGCGCAATGGCCCGTTTGGGAAATAGTGAGTGCACCCGAACTCAGAATGTGATTTGTACGACCTTGAAGTGCGGTAGTTAAAGACTGTGTGGCGGGCGACCAATGTTTGCCACTGAGAAAAGTGCCTATGAAACCAGAAATATGCAATATGAAAGATACATACATATGTAAGAAAAGTTGTGGTACCTTTTTCTGAAATTTTTGCAGACATCTCTAGCAAATGAGATTTGCCAATACCAGGATCACCCACTAATAAGACGTTAATCTCAGACTCATCGTGTATTTGTGAACCAGCGCCACCAAAAAGTGATAACAAAATACCTGCTTTTACTATCTCTTGTCCATGTAACTCAGGCGCAACTGAATGTGATAGAAGCTTAAAACTATCTGGTTCAGAGTTTATCATGGCAATTGCATCCATATCTCGCTGAGTGAATGTGTGCCCCAAATGTTTTGCTTTCTTAATGGAAACAGCTTTCATGTAGATTTTACTTGTGGTTACAGAGGAACATGGATTTGCATTCTGCTCGTCGTCCAATGTACGTATTTTAATTATGCCACAAATAATGACCTCCTCACCCGCTACGAGCGTATCAACCAAATCGTATTTTAACTCGACATCAATCATGTTTGATGAATCGTATTCTCTGTCAATAGACGCTTGTAGATTGGTCTCCTGAAGTTGTAAAATTTGCTGTGGTGTGATCCGTGTGTAAGGTGAGGAACGCTGTTCTATAAAATTCTTCTTCGCGAGACAGCCTTCTCTTTTGCAGCTATGCGGTCGTGATATGTAAAATCCTATTGTAATTCAAAAATAATATGCATTATTCAATTTTTGAATGTATACGCAGTTTTTACCGGTTTGTCTCATTGCTTGCTCCTGTCCACAGCGCGGACATTTATATGCTATCCATGTGGCCGCCGCTTCTACTACGCCTATGGCAGACACAGCGCCGCGTACACTGCATAAGTTCCCTATCAACGTTCTATCCAATTTTGAAATTAAATTTATTTCTGCAAAACCGTTCGGTCGTACGTATATTTTTCGTGGTAAAGTACAACGAGGCACATAAGCGTTAATACTACTAGCCAGCTGACTGGTTGCACTATTTACGGCAGACATTGTTATTACTTTGTGCATGGCGACGCCAAATGTTGCTAAAGTACGTGACGTACGCTCCAGCATATCTTCTTTCAATTTAGGCCAAACAGTTGTAATCGCCTTGTAACCAAAAACATGTATTGCCTCCAAATTAAAGTACTTTTCGTGTTGTATTTTTTTAAATACATAAGTCTCTTGATATTTTATAAAATACTCTTCAATTGCTTTAATACGATTTGCTAGCTCTGATGTTTCATTATAGGGTTCTTGCGGAAAATATAAATGCCAGCCGGGGCAATGTGGGGGCATATCTGCACGAAAACTTTGAACTGTGTGTTGGATATCATCAGGTGCAGCATAGCATTCTGGCCGCAGAAAAGACGAATCTAACACTACATTCGGTGGGTGGCTGTAATAATTATTTTGGATTGCCCCACGTCTTTGACCGCGGCAGCCTGAGTAATTTGCACGAGCCGGTGCATTGGCATTTCCGTGTCCACCAGCTGGTATTGTACGTCCATTGCGACGAAAATAAAAATACGGACGATAAGCACCGCCACCTCGTCCGCGACCACGTATAAAGCGTCCTGAAGGTCGCTTAGCCGGCGGATTCATTTTTTACACTTCAATTATGTGTTTTTCTTTAAAAAAACAGTGATTTAATTAAATTCGATATAAACCCGCGCATACGATTTCTAATTATTTGAACAACAATATTACCATATCGTGAGAATCACATTAATATAAACAGCTGTTTGATAATTTCATGCCGCGCCTGATGGTAGGCAACATATTTAGGCACAAACGCGTTGCCAACCACCTATTTCACATTAAGAAATTGGCATTTATATTTATATTTAAATATAACACACATACATAAATTCATATGAATGTATGTGTGTTGTATGAAGCTAAGAAAACAAAAAATTATTATAATTTTTTATATGTATAAGTAAGGTATATACATTTTTGAAATTAATTATTTTTTGTTATGTTCTTTGAAATAGAAAATAAGCAAAATAGTGACAGTTACTTCCACATACTTCCACTTTATTTTTGCCGCAAGCCTCCAATGCTGATGCAAGATCTTGACGTATATTTGGTATTCTTGCACCTGACATTCACCTCATTGGTAGTTTAACCCAACGTCTATCTCTTACATATGTACATGTATGTGATTTTTCTTGCGTACGTGTATGTATATTATATGCGTTTGTTTAAATTTCATATAAACATACTTTAGTAAATATCAAAACAAGCATGTATGTACATACATATATGTGAAAGTGCCATGAAGTAGGCAATGAGCCTCTATTTTTAAATATGGTACGCAGCCTTACAAGTAAATGTTTTATCTAACACTTCATAAGTTGCGGTGTGGAATGAATTCATCACTATACAACAATTATTTCACTTTAAATGCAACTAATCTTAAAGCTTAAGACAAGTTCTGGCAAAAATAAATATTTTAAACTACCCCGTAGGACAAAAAACTGATTTGGAGACAGAAAAATTTAAGAAAACTTTTATATGAATGTGCAATATGATATCATTTATTTTGAAATTAATTTTGTATAGTTTATTTAAAATATTTTTTTCTCCTGAAAAAATAAAAAAAAGGTAAATAATTTACTTAAACTGATTCTCTTGATTTTTTTTGTTCTCGGCATCAAATGGGAATATTTCATTTTCAATCGTGAAGATATGTATGTACATACATACATACATACTATCTTTGCGTAAATATGTATTTATAAATGTGTGTATGTCTAATAATTTTCACACTCTACCAACTTAAAAGCAAAAACAGAAAATAATTTGGAACAGGATATGATTGGGCGTAACCAAATTTTAGAGTTAGACTGCTAGAGAACTTAAACGGAAATAAATATTGCTAGATATACAAACTTAGTACATATGTATGTAATCAAAAAGGCGGCAGCTGAGTGGATCGATGGTTTGACAACGCTCAGTGTTTTTTAAGTGCCAAAATTACCATTTAACTTCACAGGCACACTTAGGAATATGGCTCTTAAAAGTTGAAAAATTACACTAGTTAACAGTAGTTTTGCGACTGTGATGTTAGAAAGGCTGTTTCTTGGTAATTTTGGGTTGCTAAAAATTTCCTAACACTTAGGATTTTTTGTGTTTCGGTTAAGGGGTGTAGCGGTCAAACCACAACGATTAAAATCGTTGCACGTGATGGAAAATTTGTTAACTCAAAATCGTAATCAGAACAGCTCAATATTTCATAGATCTTCTAGCACATCAGTCGCAATTTTTTCCTTCAGGTTTGTTGAATGGTGTAGTGTAATCAGACAGGTTGTTAAAAAAATTCTACAATTAGCTATGGTCAAGAATTGGGATATGATCTTTCATGATTGCTTCCTTTCCAAAATGTATTATTGGAAAACTTTCTAAATGTCTATGTGTTTGGCTCACAGTATTAAAAATAAATAAAATTTGTCAAATCATTTGCAAACAAACGTGTTTATTTCTTTTTTGTTATTGATGCGGGTTCCAATAACGCCGAGTTAACAACAGCGGGCCGACATCTTCAGAGTTATGAATGCCAACAGTGACGTGCAAGCCAAGTCACTAATGCGATTACCTCAGAGCTGAAGTGTTCTCTTCGATTCGGACAACATGACCTAGCCAGCGCAGCCGCGGTCTCGCTGAACTAAGTCAATGTCGCTGTTCCATCGCCTGCGGTATTCGACGTTGCCAATTCGCAAAGGAATATTGTTACTTCTCTATTCTCTCGAACTCTACTAAGGTCATATTATTTTCTCCATATAGCACGACGGGATGATGAGTGACTTGTAGAGTTCGTCTTTCTTAGTCGAAAGAGGACTCCTTTTTCAATTGGCTACTCAGTACCAAAGGGACACCTGTTTGCAAGAGTGATTCTGCGTTGGATTTCACAGCTGATCTTTTGGTATTGCTCAGATATAGTTTACTCAGCCGTATTAGTTTTCGTGCACACCAAATTCGGGAATGGGATGATTGTTTGTTTAATGACAGGAGATATTTCGGCTTCAAAATCGACGAAGAGGCGGTGTGTGTTGATCTTCCTTTCGCGGTTTTTTCCAAAATTTGGCGCATGGTGAAAATCTGGTCGATAGTAGATTTTCTAAAAACACTCTGATAAGGTCCAATCAGTTTGTTGTGTCTTTCACACTGATAAGACCAATTAGTTTATTGACGGCTTCAGTCTTTCACACACTATTGCTCCTTTAGGTACAGCGGTCATACTTTCATCCCACCTTATCTTGCTGATGTATGCACCTTGTCAGTTTTTGACCGCCATATTTGAATACCTCGGCCGGAATTTATTGTTCCCCATGCGGATAATTGCTATTCGTACCTCATTATAGTCTAGCAATGGAATATATATTCCATCGCCATCGATTATGGAATCGGATTCCCCATCTCCAGATGTTACACTTTCCCTGCCGTTCAAGAGACTGGAGACGTGTTCTCTCTATAACTTCAATATGCTCTGAACATCAACTACCAGATTACCTCTGGTGTCCTACAAGAGTAAGCTCCGGTTTTGAAACCTTTCGTTAGTCGTCGCCTCTTTTCGTAGAATTTTCGAGCATTACCCCTGTCGGCTAGCATACTGGTTTACAACATACATATACAGATGTACATAATTATATACAGACATTCATATATGTATCATAAAATAATGTTATGCGCAGTCACGTAATAATTATGTTTATTAATCAGCGCAATCAATAATTGAATAGTGTAAGTTTTCTATCACGTGGGTTGCAACTAACATTCCTGTCTTAACAAAAGATTGGAAAAATTTTTCTCACATCATGTAAATTAAAAATTAATAAAATAAATAAAAAAATTAAATTGTATTAGCTTTTTTTTAAAAAGTAACTCTTAAATTAATTACTTTTGCATTAATTTTTACCAAATTTGAAAGTTCTTCGTTCAACCTGATTTAGACTATTCTGCCTTATATGATACCTTATATTTTTGAAACCACATATTTTACCTCGCTAGCTTGTTTTCGAAACTGAAGGAAGAGTTAACTATTGGCTGATTTTAGAACACTCTTTTTTTGCTTAGTTTCGGCGTTATATGCTTCATTAAAAATCCGAAGAAAACAAAGCATTTAACGTTGAGAACTGTTCACTCACGAGAAAGTTCATTTGACCAATTTTTCAAAAGTTCAAAAGTATTTTTTTTCTGCGTAAATTTATTGCAAAATATATAAAGCTTTATAAAATAACATTCAATCAGTCTCTCAGTATAACAACAACCGGAAAGTTTAACGGAGGTACCTGCTGACGACAGCCTTACTCTACGGTACTCAAATACAACGGATCAAATCAAGCATTTTCAGTACTAATTGGCAGTGTGGAATGGACACACTAACCACCTTGGTAGGGTTCGAGGCCCATCTAAAACCTCTGCCGTACTTTGGGTCCAGTAACCGGTTTCAATGCAACTCCACATCGAACTGACAAAATGTCAATTCTACCCGCATTTGGGTATAAACCACAACCACCACGATACTCCCTGAGGGGCCAGTCCGCATGAGCAGGTTGGAGTTACCTCCAAGGGCTCCTGCTCCCCGTGGTACCAGAATTAAGTCTCCGGTCAGACTTCGTAGCCGAAACTACTACCAGTTTAGGTTCCATACTGTATAATAAGATAGTATAATAGGATAGTGCGATTTTCGAACAATTGAAAGCAACCCTTGTACATCCTTTCGCCGTTTATTAACATCCTCCTCTATTCCTGTAGCCATTAACTCGGTTATAATGGATTTCATTCAATACATTCTATTTAGGCTTCTGTAGTTACTAGTTCGCAGCATTTATAGAATAATTCCAACAGCACTTTGTGCTATAAAGGGTATTTCATTACGGCAATTTGCATTGAAATGTCAAAAGCACAGGAATTAATGACAATAAATGATGAACTACAGCTAAGTCGCAGTCAAGCGGTACCAAATTTTTAACGAGAAATGATTGAGTCTCGGCAGACACGTTCTAGCCCTCGATTGTGGTGCTGTGAGGCAAAAGCAGGGAACTGGCAAGTACGAGTAATATGCACTTGCAATCACTCTTTTTAAGTAAGAAGACATCCTGCGCGGCACACCCTTTATGCATAAACTTGCATATAGCGGTGCGGCATTCAAATAACGGTGCTTTTTTCTTCAACTATTTTTGAATTTATTTATAAATGTTTTATTGTATTCGGCATACAATACATTGCGCACAAACCTATGCACACATTTATTACGATACGTGAGTAGTGGTGTTTATGGATGTAGCAATTATTTGTATGTTTGTATGTCTATCCATAAATCTCTTTGTATGCGTAACTTTCGTTTTTAGCAAAGCCTTGTGGCGTTGGCAGCGCACTTGGATGCTGTTGAGCTGTGCCCCGCCGCTTGTGACTGACTGCGCAACAGTCATGGCAAAGTGAAAAGCAGGCAGGAAGGCAGGAAGGCAGCAGGAGCAACAAACATCAATAGCATGGCTTATAAATACTTGCGTACATACATACATACATACCGAGATAGGTGGACGGGCAAGTAGTCAGACAGCGTGTTTGGTTGCGATGCCGCACAAAAAGGGTTCACACAAACGCTCATAAAACATTTAGTGAGAAACAAAGTGAGACTTTTTGCCTCAAAGTGCATGGCAAACGCAGTTCAATGAGCAGAGTCGCTGCCATGCATTCGGCGGGCCAACATGTCGTATACGTGTTAATCGAATTTGAATTGTGCAATAATTAAAGTGAATTATTAGCATATACTCCCGGCTACGGGGCTGTGTAAGCGTGTTTGTCTAATTTTCATAAATATTGTTTCTGCAATTTGTTAATTTCAATTTAATTTTGGTATGCGGTTATTTGCAATGAATCGAAGGTGCACGATTGAGGCGACCTGCTAATTGACGCTTTCTCTGTCAGTTTATTAAAATATTAAAAAGTAAGCGAACAGCGGAAAGAGCGGAAGCAGTAAGGAGAAAATAGGAAGTGTCAACAATAATGTGTGCAAATGTTTTTAAACAGAAAATATTTTTTTTCTCGAAAATTTTGAAATATTTATAAACAAAATCATTAAATTTTAATTTCAGTGTAGAATAAAATCCAAAAGTTATTAAAAACACAAGGATTTTTGTATTCATCGCGCTGCTGCAAAGTCTCAAAACTGCTAAAATTGTTATTTTTGTGCGCAGTTGCATTGATTTTGCCTTTGAGCAAAGTCACCGTGCCACAGAGCATTGTCATGCAACGAAACTGCACTTGGCTCGCTTGGCGCAAAGTGCTTTTGTACGTACATATGTATGATTGCTGCAATGTGAAAATGTGTGTGCTTTAAGTGCATATTAAGTGCTTAGCAGCCTTAATGTGCGACGAGCCGTATACGTGACCCTTTTGCCGTGAGCCACTGCGCTACATAATGAGATGGAATCAACTCAAGATTTTTGTGTTATGTATGCCGCGTGAGGACGTATTGATCTTGATTGAGGCATTTCAAGTCTTTTTATTAATACTCAGATGATTTTGTATACTAAATATACAGATAAATTTGCGGTAAGAAAGCCTTAAAGGCACATCATATATTTAATTACTTTTGTGTGTGGTTGAGTTGAATCAATTTTGAAAACAAAAATTGCGCGTTTTTTAAGCAGGCAAAAGTTGTTATTTACAAATTTTTTGCTAATTTCTCTTCTTTCTTCCAAGCAAGATATTTTTTTTATGCTACACAGTCAAAACGACACTTTTGATTTTTTGTATGGCTCACAGACATTTCTTAACAACAACAAACCTTCTTTCACCGCAGTGCCTAAATGAATTTTTATTTTTCGGAAACTGATTTTATTGCCACTTCCGATTCTACTTTCGAACCAACAACTCTACACAACATTGTAACTTGCTTTCTTCGCTAATTAGCGTTTTTGCCTTTCTCTGTTGTCATCATAAAGCAATTCGCTCAAAGTCAACTGGAAACGCTTACAAAGGCAATTGGCATTATGCCAAACAATCTGGTTTAATTCAATCATAACGAACCGCTTAGCCTCTTAAGGCTTGTTGATAGATTCATAAATATATTTGAAGCGGCTTATAT
Source organism: Bactrocera dorsalis (assembly GCF_023373825.1). Taxonomy (NCBI): domain Eukaryota; kingdom Metazoa; phylum Arthropoda; class Insecta; order Diptera; family Tephritidae; genus Bactrocera; species Bactrocera dorsalis. The sequence goes on from NC_064304.1 coordinate 90,698,116, forward strand.
GTGCATAAAGTTAAACCAAATCCGCTTACAATCCCATTCACCTAAAGCAACAACAACAAAGCGCAGCTGCTTGCGGACATTTACTGGACACATTATCACTTTGAAATGCTCGGAAGTGCCATTGGAAACTTAATATAATGGCGAGGGTACAAAAGGCGCAACAAAAATTTGAAATGAATACCAGTTGCAAATCAAAATGCATGTATTCTTACACACACACACACACGTTAATAAGACGCCAAAACAGCCAAGAAAACAATCATAAGCGCCGCTACGTTGAACATACACCAGTCTCCATTATTTAGTAGCCACGCAACAGCGGCAAAAAAATAGCACGCAGGTCGCCAAAAACCGGCAGACAGGTTGCCGTCATCAACAGCTCAGCAGACTGAAACGTCCAGCGGCTTTATGTGTGTATGTAGTTACGAGGGCGGTTGAATAAGCAGTTGTCTTCTGCCGAATATTTCTTTAAAGTAATAAAGAGGTCTTTTAAATAGAGGCCAGGATTCATAATTGGTAGGCGCTTTAGCTGAAATGGTTATTTCCTACATTTTTTCGTTAAATGTTTAAGTGAATGTGATGAGAGACTCTCTGTGTTAGTTTCTTGTTCGAGAGAGGACTTTGCTTCTTAATTGCTTGTTCAAAGTAATTATTTGTTGGTAAGGCATGTTTCTACTAGTTCCAGTTGGATACAACTGCAAAGTTGAGTCCAAAATAGAAGCTCATAATTTCAGGTAAAGAGGGAAGATGAAATTCCGTCAAGCACTCATTTATTACTGAGGTTATTTGCTTCTCAATATTATCTCGATTGCCGCCAATAGGAGATTCCAAACGAAACCAGGTCCTTCTCCACTTGGTCTATTCAACGGAGTGGAAGTCTTTCTTGTCCTCTGCTTCCCCCCCCAGGCACTACTTTGAATTCTCTCAGAGCTGAAGTGTTTTCATTCATTCAAACGACATGCAGCCGTTGTCTCGTGATTTGCTGAACTACGTAACTGTCGTCTTATATCTCATAGCTCATCGTTCCATCGATTGTGGTATTCACCGTTGCTAATACACCAAGAACAATAAATCCTCCGCAGAAACTTTTTCTCGCAAACTTGTAACACCGACTCATCAGATGCTGTCATCGTACATGCCTCTACACTATATAGCAGGACGGGGATAATCAGTGATTTGTAGAGCTTGATCTTTGTTCGTCGAGAGAGGACTTTACTTCTCAATTGCCTACTACTCAGTCCAAAGTGGCACCAGTTGGCAAGAGTGATCCTGCATTTGATTTAAAAACTGATACTGCTGAGAAAGCAGAACTAACGGCGCGGTTGTTGAGTCGAATGATATCAATAACATCGGTGTACGCCAACAGCTATACACTCTTATAGATGTTACTCGGTTGAATTCAATATAACGGTGTTTATATGCTATGTTGCATGAATTACCTATACCAACTGTTTGTTCGTTTCACCACTCTCCAAATTGAAATTGATATAACGGAACTATTGAACAGACCTCGTATAACCGGCATTTTACATGTAATAACCAAACGACGGTGCAATTAACACAACAACAACACCACCATTCATAAAAACCATAAATGAACAAACAAATGTGTTGCATGCAACGAAGTGTGGCATACAAGTTTGGCAACTTTGACTGCGTTTATTTAGGGGTTGTTGACTAAAAAATCACGCTATGTGCGCTGAGAGAAAATACTTCGTAGTTTTTGAGTTCAGAAACTTATTGAAAAATTGGGTTATTGTAAGCGCGAATTCAGTGAACAATTTAATTTATGCTCAGCAGTTAGAAAGGTATTGACAGGGTGATTATGTGTCATTAAGAGATCCATGAGAGGGAGATTTAAATTTATCTGTGCAAATATATTTAAGTTTTGGTCGAACATTTTCGTTCCGTCGGTTCGATCTATCAGAAAATCAGTTCACTGAGAAGCTTATTTTCTAACTGAAAGCACTAGTGTCCAGGTTAAGGGTATTTATTTGTAAATATGTTTGTGATAATCACCAAAAACATTTCTTTTTTCATTTTCGAAACTTTTTTTTATAAATCTATGAAACATCGAAATAATTTTTTTTCTTGAAATAATGCAAAATTTTTACCATGTACCTCTGCTTATGCAAATCTAACAACTACAAATTTTAAAACATTTTTTTATAGAAAACGAAAGCATTTGGCTGCGCTGTGATAAGATTAAGTTGATACATACATATATATACATATATACAGATATTCGTGTGTCTGCTTCATTTTCATGTTTTTAATAGACAGTCCGTTTAATATTTAACTTCAATCATTTTCGCTGAAGCTTTCAAACAACTATTAAACAAAAATTAATAGGATACTTCCTTCCTTTTGCAATTTGCCACAGTCGAAAACTGAAAAGTCATGAAAGCCACCAAAGCCACCAAAGCCATAAAAGCCACCAGAGTCATCGCAATCATCGTCATGGCTGTCAATGCCGCCGTGCAGTTTTTTTATTTTGCAGAAACACCACGCCACACCACAATTCAGTTGTCGGTGGATGTCAATGCTTTGCCATTAATGAATTTGAATTTGCATTATTGTTTTCTCTAAATTTTTGTTGCTTTCGTTTTGCATTAAATAATTTGGATTTAAGCGAAGCGCAGTGGAGTGAGATGGTCAAGCGGTCGTTGTGGTGTGGGAAGTGAATAAAAGCAAATATGTATTTATGCATGAGTATTTATGAAAGCATATTTGACTTGTGTTTGAAAGCACGAGCCTTTTGAACTCGATGCAATGGTCGTTTATTGTGCTCAAAATGTTTGCTTATAACCACCGATTAAATTTGACTTTGAAAGTGGGCGGAGAAGCTCATACCTAAAATTCTTTTCTTTCAATTTCTAAAGTCATTTTCAGAGTAATTTCAACGTCGAAGTCTTAAAATTTCCTGTTTAAAAGCATTAGCTTTTTGCTTCCATCAGCATCTTTCCTGAAGAAGCGCCCTTTTGCAGTATTTCGACGTTAAACCTTTGGTTACAAAGCAAATGATCTATCAAAAGTTTATTGTTACTGTTTGTATATTTTACGTCAAGTTAATGAAATATTAATGTGACTTCGGGTTGTGCGGGTATTTCTTAACTATTCTCCACCATAAATCTATCAATTTTAATTTTTTTCGTTTCCTTAGTAACTTAAATAAGCCAAATATTGCATTTTATCTTCCTCTGAACTCTGAGCAACCGGAATACTCTTAAGCTTATCCGAGCAATCCTTCTCCCGGGATCGCACCCCTCGGATTGCCTAGGTCGAACAGCGCATCCCTTTCGATCCTTTGAATGAACGTCACCTAACATGAGCGATCAACTCTTTCAAACCTTGGAAATCCCCTGGGATGGTTGGCATTATACCAGCGCAACTGTTATGGATGGCCACGCTCTCATACAATTGTCTAAAACCCATCTATGTAAACTGCATTAGATTGGAGTATATGCTTGGAGCTTGGAAACAGGTTAGAAAATTAGATAAAAACATCTCAAGACTTTCTTCTCTAATGTTCCGCTTTTGCCAGAATAAGGCAAAAACATCTCGTGTTTCATACACTTAGACATCCAAGTGATATAGAAAATATAGAAATAGAACAGTTTAGCAGAGTCAGAGCGCTTTACTAGTAGCGAAACTTATCATTTGGCTACACAAAAGAATTAATGAACAATAAGAGTGACTCCTTCGCCACGCTGAGGGATCAGCCATTTTAACATAACCTAAGGTTTCTGGCAATTTCAGATTTCCGCACATACATATGTATGCGCCGTAGTAAGGGTTTGTTCTGAAAATAATGAAATCACTAGTATTGATTGCATTCTTCAACGTAAATATCTACTAAAAGGCTTGAAGTATATCAATACATACATATGTAATTATTTAGATACATATGGTATGTAAGTATATCACTTCTTCTTTACTCTCTTCATTAACACATCTTTCACTTTTCGCGGTTGCACACAATTACTTTCCCTTTCTTTATTTACAAAACAATCACTTACTGCAGATATGTATGTTTATCATCACGTACATATTATTTCTTTCACACTCGCACTCACACAAATACACATAAACACATACACGTGAATGCTGCACGAAAACTTTGAGCTTCTATCAATTTATTGTTGTATTTGCTCTTACTCATATCACTTTACGACTTTTGTAATAAATACTCGGACATGTGACTATGTACTACTCTGACTTCTACACATACACACACACAAAAGTAACAGCGATTGTTTGAACTCGAAGTAGATATTGTAGTTATTTCCTCTTTGTCATTGCGGTATCGAAATTAATATACAAACAGACACCTTGTTGTTGTTTATTACAAAGTGCAAATTCTCCAATTACTCAAAAGGTGTTATTCACCTTTGATATTGTACAATCTCATTTTATAATTGGTGTGTGGCAAAGGAATTATGATAATTACTAGTAATTAGGGAAATGGTGAAATAAATATGCTTGACATTCAAGAAGAAATTGCAGTTGATGACAAAAATTTTTTTGTTGGTCAAGCCACAGTCTCTCGAATAGGTTGATAATTCATGAAATATGTACTAAAAGCGAATTATTGTATTTATTTTTATAAAGCTTTAACAATTTGGTAAATAAAATAAATATAATCCGTTTCAATTCTTGAGCATTTCAAAATTGCACAAAATTGGTTTTGAAAATTATTTTTTTTTATTTTGCCGCACAGATACACCATTTAAAAACAGTATTCGACCGGAAGTGCAAGGTTAGCCATTAATCGGAGCATAAACTTCAAATAGCGCTGTCAGTTGTCTTGCCACCTTGTCATGCGTCAAGTTAAGCCAGTTATGTGGCAAATCAGCGGAAGCAGTCGACTCGAGATTAGCTTACGCACATAACTTGGATTTCTTGTGGCGAGAAAGTGTCACCCAAGTTGCTGAATATACTCGTACATGTGCGGTGCATATGAGCACACATGGTTGGCTCAATTGCAATATGTACATGTGAATATAAAGCTTATGTGCAAAAATAGTGGCTGTGGTGGTTTACTATATCGAGCAATTCAGCATATTTCCTGCTTTGAAAAACAGAAACTACTTTTTCGATAATAATCCTGAAGCTTGTTATATTTGTTCAGCTTATTTCTATTAATTGCTTTAAGGGCGCGTCTTTGCTAAACTATTTCCTATTTACTAATAGTTTTAATTTATGTTCGAAACTACGAACTGTATTAGACTATTGTGAATGAAATTTTTTATTGTTATATGTATCATTTATGTTCATTCCTGGCACAATTATTTTATTCCGACCTCAAATGGGAATCCTGGTTCTAAAGCTAATTTTACTTATTCTATATTATGAGCCTCTAAAACCGGGCGAAAGCATTAACGAGGAACACTTCCAGCAACAATTCATCAAATTCAAGTCAGAGATTAATTTTCCATCATGTCAACGCTTGGTCTCATGTGCCGAGGCCGCTAATGACTATAGCTGTCACCATCTCACCATAGGTCTTTCAGTATCAGTTTACGCACAACTTTAATAGTTTCCAAAACAACAACTTTTTTTGGGCGACTTCCATGAAATTAGTCATAGAGTGATCTACGACCTCAATTTGATTCACCATTCTATCGATAAACAATGGTGTTAGATGGAGCTTCATAGTCAAAAACTGGATTAAGTTCATCTATGCACTCTTGATCAGTTAACCCACGACGAAAGTATCGAGCTTCTTTTTGTAGCCAACCTTTTTAAATGGTTCAAAACTGTTTGATGATGAATGTTAAATTCCTCAGCGTTGTGATGACTGCTTATGTGACGGTTCTGGTCAATCTTTTTCATAATTTCATCGACTTTTTCAATGATAGGTCGCCCCTTTTTATACAAAAATTTCGAAATATAGCGACTTATATTAAAGTAACGCAAGTTTAAATTTGTTGCCATTTATGTAGTAAACGGTTGGACAGCTGACAGTTTAGGCTGAGCAAAAAATGTGCGTTACACGATAGAACAACACGTCTTCTGTATTGAACAACATTTATTTGTGTATACATATCATTGAAAAAGTCTATGAAATTATGAAAAAGATTGGCCAGAACCGTCACATTAGCAGTCATCACATCGCTGAGGAACTTAACATTCATCATCAAACAGTCACATGGCAGATCATACTCGTATCGAGATAAAATATCATTAATGTGTCATTGGAAGGTCCAAATGCTCCATTTATCGTTCAAAACCTGCTACTAATAAATTGCTTCCTCAATACAACCCAACAACGTTTTAAACAACACATCGCTTGATCGTTCGCTAATTATAGCATTCGCGGTATGCGCATAAATTACACGCTATAAAAAATTATTATTAATTGTTATACTTATTTAATTAGTCAATAAACAAATCAAAACTACGATAATCGTCCATGTGACAATAATAAACTGATAGTAGGCCAAGTTCAAGCGGAATGCATGCTAAATGCAATGTGTTGGTAGAAAACAATGAAATATTTAAAAATAGAAGCGATCAATTTATTACGCTGATTTTTGATTAAAAAATTTTACCGAATTTAATTTAATTTTTATTTGGATTTATGTAAAACTATTTCATTACATACGGTTTCTGTCGTTTTGTGATGTGGAGCGAAAATTTCAAGTAATTTCTAGTGTTAATAGTTAACTTATTCACACTCCTAGAAATATGGAGACTATACTTTCTTTAACTGCATTTTAGTTTTAAATATTCGTTAATAATTGGCCTCTGGTTGCCTTTGCTGTCAAGCCACTTTGATCAACTCAATACTAGCATTCATTACATGCTCTGATCGCATTTCATTTAATTTGCTTTTATTAGAAAAGTATTGGAAAAAATGTATGTATGGATTCATACACAAAACTATTCAATCAAAATTCTTACGGAAATATGTACATGTACATATACGCACATACAAATGTCATGTGATTATAGTTGTGTGCCACTGTTAAGTTTCGCTTGCGTATTTTTTCTAATTAAAAAATATCTTTCGCAAGCTCAAGGTCACATCGCATTGAAAATAAAAACAAAAAATCCTAAGCATCTACCCACTGCTTTAAATTTGACAAATGAATAAAAGAAGTTTGAGCTGTTTTCGACTTTTTTCTCGACAAAAACCTCTTTTATATGAAATATTTGCGCGCTTCTGACAGCTAAGTAGGTAAAAATGAGCTTTTGAATTAACAGAAAAATATATATAAGTGGATTGATATACACAGTTGCTATTGTCATCCGTTACTATGTATGTATGTGTGAAATTATGAAATTGCAATTGTGTGAAATTTTATTATTCACAACAGTGTCTTAAAAATATTGCTCAAATTAACAAGAAGCTATTATACTCATTTTTACGATTCCATTCATGTCTCGACGATATTTTGATTTATTTCATGCCTTTTGAATCCTAAAAGATCTGAGCAAACACATACAGAGGTAGTAAGCTGTATGTATATTATATAACACTTACATGTATCATATCTGTTTGGGAAAATACAAAATTATATATCGTTTGATGGAACGTTGGTAGCTGCCGAAAATGTTAATACTGATTACGTGATTATTATTGTATAGGTCGTGAGTAAAAATTTAAACTGAATCATATGATTAAAGTTGTTATAATAGCTATGACTCTTTATAACGGGTGATCTAAGTAGAGGTCTCGATGAGTCTCATTTCTGTCTCAATGGGTATGTCGGTAAGCAAAATTGCCGCATTTGGGACGAAGAGGAACCTGAGGAGCTGCCATTTTATCCAGAAAAAACAACGGTTTGGTGTGGTCTGTGGACTGTTGGAATCATCAGTCCATATATCTTCAAAAATGATGCCGCTGAGGATGTAACTGTCAATGGCGACAGCTATTGCGCCTTGATAACCGATTTATTGCCTGAAATTGAAGTTCGTGAACTCGGTCATATTTGGTTTCAATAAGACGACGCTACTACCCACACATCGCAAAAATCAATGGATTAATTGAGAAAACACTTCGGTGAGCAGATAATTTCTCGTTTTGGTCTGGTCCATTGGCCACCAAGATCGTGTGATATCACATCACGCGTGTTCACCGCTGGACTTAACGGATGGACCATCTGACACGCAGCCGCGGCCAACATTTGAAAGAGATAATCTTCATAAAATAAATGCAATAATAACTAAAGAATGAGTTTTTATCATAAGAGATCGAGCCTACCATTATGATGAGTATAAATAGTCCGCGGCAAACTCTGCGTAGAGTTCTATACTCGAGCCAGTTGGCTAGTTGTCTGTATACTAAAGTCTTCTCATTATATTTTTAGAGAGTTGAACAACTCTTATCAAAGCATTAACAACTGTAAAAACTGACGACCTTTCTTTCCGGGTAGAAAAAAGTGAGATCACCAAAGACGAAAATCTTTTTAGATAAGAATCTTTCGAAATGACCAAGAGCCAGTTCTGTAACCTATACTATATATATATATATATATATTAAAGAACTTCAGGGAAAAATATTTTCTTTATTGAAAAACTTCTTGTCAGAACTAATCCTAGCTGAGCTACTATTATCTCTAAAAATAGCATTGCGAAATTTGTAGCTGTATTTTATCACTCAGATTATGGATTTTTTATTAAAAATACAATTTGAATATATTAGACCAGTGCACTTAATTACTAAAAATCACCACCCAAAGTGTACAAGCGCAAGTTCTTTAGCTCTTAATGTATTTAAGTATATCATTTATCAGGCTTACATACACATGGCTTATTGCAATTTTCTAATTATCCACATATGTATATACAAACACATACAGGCATATGTACATTGACTTTTAAAAATATTTTCGCTATTAATTCGTTGCCATGTAAGTGACTTTGCCTTGGGGAACAAAAGAACTAGAATGTCAAGAACCTGCTCATACACGAAGGTAGTCAACTTTGTCATCAACTTCCACACATACATATAAACACATAATATATATTAACGCCTGAATTATTTGCCATTTAAAAAGAGCCGGTGAGTTTGGTTGCTTGACACTTTTATAAGCCAGTTTCTTTCGTTTGTAATTAATTTATTTGTCGCTTGGAATTTGTTCAACTCGCTCTCGAGACGCTGACACAAATAGTCAAGATTTCTTCAAATACATTTTGTGCTAGTATGTGTTGCCGCTGTGGCTTTTATTCATTCACTTTTTACCCAATGTTCATATTCCAGATTATCAAGAATTAAAAACGAATTTTCGTATGCCAATATGAAAAAAATTATACTTAAAGTGACTCGAGAATGACTCATTGAAAGTTTGCATATAAAAAGTCGGTTGAAAGTGAAAAAATTCCATTAAAAGTAAATGGTAATTAAGAGCTTTGTTTGAATTGTTCATGTTAGAAAAAATTGTGATTATAAAAGAGCTAGAATAAATATTAAAAAAAAATGTATTTTCTTATATAAAATATTTTATAAAATAACAGATTTAGAGTCTAGCTGGTTCTTCAACATATGTTGCTTATGGTCTGACCCACCCTAAGTCTTTAAGACGAACTAATGGTCACAGTCAAGGCAATAAAATAGGTCACGAGGTCTGTATATGATCTGTTTAGACACATACTGCTAAGCACTAGTCGATTGTTATAGATGTACTCTTCAGGCTCATTTACATCCATAGAAAGTTAATGAACTATATTCGAATTCGGTCGACTCATAAAAAGATAAGTGTGTCACTGATAACCTTGTTCTTTTGTTTTAGCTCTGTAAGACTATTATTTGTATTTATGGCGGTCAGATCAATAGTCTATGCCATTCTTAGCAACTATATCTTATTGACAAGATATGTAGAAGTAAGAGGTTATGAAAACAATATTATGAACTCCGCATATCCGAAATTCTCTTCAAATCTCAGTCTCATAGGATTTGAAAAATAGTATAGTCAAGATATTAGCCATTTCGTTAATACTTTTATTTTTCATTTATTTCTACAAGGTTAGATCTCAATACCAGCCCAAAAGGTATAACATGATTCAGAGTTCATTATCCTTCTCATGGTAGTTAAGCACAGAATCTCTCCAGCCACTGTGCTGGTCAAATGACTTTACATGAGCCAAAACAAATAATTTCTTTTTAGCTTTTAGCTTAGTTTTGTCAACAAAAGCAACCTTGACTTTCTTTAAACATTTGTAAACTATAAATACATTATACTATACATATATAGTACAGTACTCGCAGTGTAAGTAGTGTCAATTATACACAACCGGTAGAAATCAGCAGTCCATAAAAATATTTTCTTTTATTTATTGCTATTATTATTATTATTGTTGTAGATGTTCGCTTTCCTGAAATTAAAGTTCAGACAACTTTTCATTATATTTTTCCTCTTTGAAGTTTTTTGTGCGTTTTTTTCAACTTTTGACAATACGTGCTATTCGGATTGTTACTCGACATATGTACATATAGTACATACATAGACATATGTACGCATGTAGATATATGCATATGCACAGAGAGACAAAAAAGTAAATATATATCTGACAACACTTTCGTTGTACTACCACAAGTTAAAAGTTGTAGAAAGTTGATTTGCTTTGCGAGTTTCAACGAAATCATTTAAAAATTACCAGGAACAGCTCGTGAGTAAGAGTGCAGTTGTTTACTTTAACTAACGAACAATTAAATAATAAGTCAGCATTCGATTGCCAAAATATTATTGCATGCATAAATGGTATTCGTTGATAATTATTAGCTGGCATTGGCATTTAACAGCACAAATTGGCTCGTTGGAGAGTAAAAGTGACCATTTAATTACTTAACCTTTGGTATACACACATGCAGACACACATGAAGATATTGTATGGTGAGCTCATAAATAATACACAAATTGCAGATTAATTATTGCAAAAAATGAGTGCTGCCATATTTTTAAATGAATACGGTGCACTTCAATTTTTTTATTATTTTTTTTTTTAATATTTTTAAAAAGAATTTATCGAAGAGTTTCTATATAATTCTAAGGAAGAATAATTTTATTACTTCTTAAGAAATACCTAGAAGCTATATGATATAACCCCCATGCATGCATAGATATTTTGTGAGGATCAGTTATCTCGAGTAGTCTTTTTTGGGCATCCACTGGGTTCATCTTTGTCAAAGCTCCCATAGTCTATACAAATTTTACCAAACCACTAAGAAATGATTTTTTAGCCTTTTATCAAATATATCTTCTCAGTCATCAAAATAATTTTAACATTTTTTTCACCGCAATGGTGTTTTAATAACCTGAGACGTTTTTTCCCAAGTGTCGCTCCCTCATTCAGTGATTTTATCTTGAAGCTTCCTATCGACAATTTTCGATTTGAAAGTCTCTGATCAATATGCATACATGTCTCTGACTGAAAGTCGTACAGATATACTTTTTGGCCCAATAAAAGTTTAACTTAATGATTTCTTAGGTATAAGAGGTTCTCTTCCTTAATAAATGTGTGCAGGATGCCTTTAGAAATTACAAAAAAGAAAGAAATTCATAGCAGGTTGAAACCCATCGGAAACGAATGATAAAATGACAAACATTAAAGGAAAAATAATTTACGAGCAATCTGAAGTATAAAAATTAGAGTTTTCTCAGAAAATGCAAAAAATACCCCACTAAGCAGCTGAAATCGAGCGAAAATTGTTTTTTTATTTTATCTACTAATTTTTTCGTTGCTGGTGCTACGGTAAAAAATACAAATTTAAATCATTTACAATAGAAATTTATATATTTTTTTTTAAATATGGATATTTCAACCGGGAAAAAACATATTCATTTTTTTGAAGTTAGAATTTATTATTGAAAATATTTTTTTTCGATTTTATATTAAATGAAGAATTTCTCCTTAATATATTAAATAAAAAAATACAGTTTATTTGGGACATAAGAAGGTAAGTTTCTTGAAAAAAAACCCATACATACCCTTCCTCTTTGCGACCACCTAGCGTTCGTACATTATTTTTTCTTTAATTGCTTTATCTGATGACGGGTGATGAAATCCATACTGTGTTTTTTGTTTTCTTTTAACAATTATCTACCCTGGTCATATAAGAAAAGAACGAAAAACCTTTGCAGAATAGTAACGCTGACCTCACCGAAAACTTTTTTCACTTACAGACTCGCATTTATTATATTTTTGTTTTTATATTGATGAATTTAAATTATAAGTTTATAAAATTTCATTGCCTATTTTGGTTTACTATTTTTTATTTTCAAAGTAAATATATTTTTTTAAAAATACTATATTTACCTTATTATTAAAAAATTAGCTTCAATTAGGCTATTGAACATTTAAAGTAGCTTAGAGGTCAAACACAAAGCAAATTTGTTGACTTTTGTAAAAGGTTTGTTCGCCAGCGTGCAAAGGCGTAATTTCAATTAACAAATATGTATACCCAATATGTAAGTGCGTGCGGAAAGCTCAAGCAGATCACTCGAGACTTGTGTAAAAAAGTTTAAAAATGCTTGCAAACAGCTGACAAATAACGGTATTGCGGGGTGTCATTAATTTTTTACGCATCAATGGTCCTTAACTGTAATCAAGTTGTTTGCAGCTGCACATATTTGAATGATTGCCATTTTCTTTTTGACTTTTCGAAGCTTTTAAAAATTACTGAAATATTTACATATCTACAAAAATTGTTTATGGAATTTGGGAGGTATTATCATAAAAATGTGTATATATATAAATAAATAAACAAATTCATTATAAAACAATAAACATGCCGTTAATTACCTGCTGCTCTTTGCGACGATAATGGTGTTGCCAATATTTATTGTACAATATTGTAATTGCTTGCTGTGGTGCCAGAAATTGATTGGCAACCACTTTCAGTCATGCAATGCTTTCCTCATGTCACACACGCACACATTCACAGTCTATTGAGTGCATTGAGAAATAAGTAAATTACAAATAATCAAAACAATAGTCAACAAAGCGAGCATGTGTAAAAGGCGAATGTGGGGTTAAAATGTACAAACAAAGGTGGCAGCAGCAACGCATGCGCACAAACCAGTTACACACGAAAGTAAAAGTAAAACGAAGTTAAAAATCATTTTGCTTTTGTCGCCAGCCGAGATTTCGAATATGCGCGATGTATAAGTATATGCCATTGATATATTGACACGAATGTGTTGCGTATGCGTTTTAACGCACTGTTCCGCCCTTGCACCCACACAAACGCGTTCATAAGCATCGGAACGTCTGTGTTTGTACATGGGTATGCTTACAAATGAATTTGAACAATTTGAGGTTGGGCACAGCTTCACTCACAACTTGTTGGTCTCATGCAAAGGTAGCGATTTTTTGTTCAAACTTTTTTCATATAAAATATTTAGCAGCTAAATATTATATGTACCACAGCTATTCACATTTTTTGACCTATTATAGCCGAGCTATGAACCTTAAAGCACCCGAAAAGCGATCAGCCACGCAATTAACTCTGTCTCAATGTTATTTTTTTTATTTGTATGCACTTAAACAAATAATAAGGCAACAAAATCAATTTAGACCAAAACAAAAAATATTTTTGAGACAATGTTGTAGAATGGTGGTTTTAAATAAATAGGAGTCTTGCAGGTAATTTTATGAAAAAAGTAGTCAGAATGTTGTATGTGTGGGAACCAAAATGACTTTCAAGCACAATTAAACTCAAAAAAAAAGAGGTTTTTTTTCAATATTAGTCACTCTCATTGCTGCGTTTACCTGGCATATCCGGAAATCTTTGTTTTGTTGTTTAAGAAATTCAACCTTAACCGGTTAAATCAATTCTTATCTGAATTGAAATTTTCGGTTATTCATATTTTTACGCTTTTTGCATTAGCAACGTTTGTGTTTGCAATTTTTTGTGATATTTTTAATGTGTCCATTGTGATGTTGTGCTTGCTCAAACACAATAAGAATTCACATTTAACACAAAGACATAAGGATGTATGTATGTATATTTCTATGATAGCATAATAAAAAGATATTATTTCAAATTCAACGGCTATTAGATAATTAAAAAATGAAATGGAAGTGTGTGTAAATAATGATACAATTTTTTAAGTAAAAATAATTTAAAACTCGTTATTATTTTGAATGAGATCGACGATTATATAATAACCAAAATATCAATAAGAGGACTGCGGGCAAGAAATTCCACAAATAGAATACATATCTTAAAAAAATTAACAATGCAACATCGTTTCGGTTGTTATTCACCATGAAAGTTGGGTCTACTTAACAGGCATGGACCCGAAAGTTTATCGGTCAGGGATCGCCAACTTGATTGATACTATTTCAGAAATGTTTTCAGAGGTTACAACAATAAAAATAGTAAGTTTAAGTTCAGTTCAGAGTACAGTTATAATATTATTCAGAAAAGAGCCGAGGGCTTCTTTGACGATGAAATGATTAATACTAATTCTAGCCAATTCGCCGGGTAGTATGACAACCGAGACGCGCCAATCTTAGCCTGGCGAAAACTAAACGGTAGAGCAAAAAGATTCTAGACATTTCTACGTCATCTACCTCATTGCAACTTTGGTAACTTGGGTTCTTTAAAAGCTTTAGTCTTACTGTATATGTGTCAGTATCCTACTAGGATACCTATTATTGCGTTGATGTGAACCTTGCTAAGAGCTAGCAGTTCAATGGACCTTCTGCACTCCAACCTGAGCCGGAAAACTTATATAATCCCACAAATACTGGTTGCCAACCAACTATTGCTGAACTCGCGCGAAGCCCAAACATCCAGCGTCGGAGTAAACGAATACAAGGGAAAAGCTACTCCTTCCCATCCTGCTGTAGTTTGGGTATGGGTACCTTTTCTTGCAAGCTCATCGGATTAAAAATTTCCGACGTTTCTGCTGTGGTCACCCACACAATTTTTATATGGAAGTAGCTTGATGCTACTACTAGAGAGCTCATACATATCTCGAGCAGCTTTGAGCTCACTGATCGCAACCCCAATGTCTATATAACAGCTCTGCTATCTGGGGGAACGAAAAACATTTCGAAACCTGACAGTCATCGCTGTGCAATAATATTTTAAGAAATCTAAAGTTGTAAAGAATTACACTTCTTGAAAGAATTCCATGCCAAATGTCTTCAATTAACTTAAATTAGAAAAATTTCACCTTTTTTATGCAGTAAATAACTTAATAGGCAAATGATACTGATATACTCACACTATTAAGTTCCATCAAGCATAACGGAGAAACTCGAAATATGCCATGTAAAGAGCAAAAATTGTAAATTCCATGCAAATTACACATTATTACCAAGTATTTACCTAACTACCACTCCATGCGCCCACCAATAGCACACATACTCACACGCCAGTTTAGAGGCAAAGCCCTCGTACGTGTGACTGCTTACGAAAAGTGAGTAGAACAGAACGATTTTTTGTTGGCTGGGACGCGAAAGAGTTCGCATAAGGCACCGATGTTGGTAGCGAAGCATAGAATAATGCTAAAAATTATGCAAAATGGTAATAGGCAGCGTTACAGCCGTTCCCCACAGTTAGTGCCACCACAATGCATCTTCACTGCGCTGCAAGTTGCATGCCACAACGCTACAATTGAATGCAGAGTTCGGCTTCTTCGTATTGTGTTGCTCTTTAGCGCTGATGTTGGCGGCGAAGGGGGTTATTGAATATGAATATTTTGAGATAATTTTCCAATGCTTCACTGACTATTGTGTATGTGAGTAGAATGGAACCTATTATATGTAGATGTATTTGTATATATATGTATGTATGCATAGAAAACGGCAAATCATAGTACATATATAAATATACATACTCGTATGTAATAAGTGACATACAAGCTTATGAAAAAATATTCTAAATTTTCACTTTGCTATACAAATTTATTTAACCAATATTCGCCACGACTAATTCTTCTTCTTCTATCCGAGAGATTAGTCTTCTTATTGTTAGTTATGGGTTTCAATAATACTGAATAATTAAAATCGTCTATGTAGCCTCCAAATTTGACCCTTTTTGAGGAGACCACGTTTCAATGTTATGTCAAAGAGAAGTATTAATGAATTTAAAAAAAGGTCTAAAATTATTTCAATTTGCATACATCAAACAAGGAAAGTTAGAGCTTTCGGTGATACATGTAGGTACATTCTAACCTTTGGAACATTGCTAGAGGCGATTGAAGCTCTGCATTGGTTCATAAATGGAGAATTTCGCCACTTCAAGCCAGCTAATAGCAAAAGTGGAGCAAACTTGGTTATATAGCCCTTTGTATTACTCACTTGTCAAAGTGGAAGTTTACTTTCTTAATTCTTTCTACGTCTACAGGTGAAACTTGAAGCTGATTTACCATCACACAACTTCTGAAGAAACTGTCGTACTTCTATCGTTGTTGAAACATTTTAAAGACTCTAAAGCCACAATTGTCTTACTTCCATCATTATGCATGGATTTTGAACACTTTAAATTCAACGGACTAACTAAGGCATAATAAGTATAAAAACAATTTACATATGGCAAAACCTTTACCTGGTGTTGGGCACAACCACTTTTGCGGACATAAGTATAAAACAAAAATATTGGAAACTTTAGATTCGAAGTATAAGAAATATTTATATCAAATTGGGGACATAATATTTTCAATAATAAATCTATAAGTATGTTTTTGAAGTCATGCATTTGTAAAACCAATTCACCATCATCGCCAACTGTTTATATAACTTTTCCGACAACCAAAAATAACAACAAATGTACATTATTAACACATTTGCCACACTTGCGAACTAATTAATTGCGATTAAATTTTGCGCCAATAACAACTCCAATTAATTATGTGTGCCGTGCCGTTAACTTGCAATAAAATTACAAAAACATGGCTTAACTAGCGAAAAACAATTAAAAATCCATCTTCATGCACACATAATGGAGTCAAACGAAAGATTTAAGTACGAAACTCGGCGCCTGCATCGTTCATTCATCAAACGCAACGGTAAAACAATGCGGATTTCGCAATGTTTTCACGCGCAAATTGGTTGTCATTGAAACCAAATCGATTGCGGCTATTTCATATATGCGATAATGCGCCAATTCTCCATACATACATATATGTACATGTGTGCGTGTGTGAGTGTAGTTGAAGTGCCAGACAAAGCGCGGAGATGAACGCTTCATTTGGCAACAGCGCCAGCAGCAGCAGCGGCAGCACTTGCTTTTACTTCGACTTCGTTATTGCAATTGTGTTGTTGTTTTTTATTTTGTTGTTATGTCGACTGCCCCCCACTCTAATCACGAGCGATGCGTGAACGTTCACCGCTTCTATGCACTGTATACATTTCATTTGCGGTATATACGAAAGAGAATGCAAGTGATTTTTGTCAGTCGCGCTCGCCGTTAAGGCTTGCCGAACTGTCCGAATATGTAGATCAGCGATACCCGCTCTTTCGTCAGTTTTATATATGAATTAAAGTGAGAAACATACATATATGTAACTTTCAACGGAGTATTTGTTCAGCCGCTGTTGGTGAACCTTGTTGAGTAGCGCTTAAACTCAACAACATGTAAAGTTATTCACCACTTAGTGAAGCGAGAGCGTGTGAGAGCGCCAATGTCTGAGCCGCTCACCTGATCGTTAGTTTGTCATTTTATTGAGCGCATAGTTTCTGTTGTTTTTACTGCTACTTTTTTGCATTGTTTTTTTTTTCCACAAGTATGCATGTAAATATGTATTTCGCGATGCAAATAAAATAAATAATAGCACTGCAGTGCAGCGACAATCATTGGGCATCGCCTATAATGCCATAAAGTTTGTGCGGCGTAAATGATGTGTGTTGTACGTGACTGAAAAGCGAACAACAAACAAAAGCAAAAACAAATACATTTTTTTGAAATTTTGTTTTCAGTTTACTTTGTTGTTTCTTTGCATGAGCGTAAAAATCTAAGTTATTTATTATTTACTCCTACAAGTGCTGGGTGCGAAACTCACCACACCCCGATTTCAACCACAGCCAATAAGCCAAATACCAATATTAAACGCGGCAATCGCGTAAGAAACAACAAAACAACAGCAACAACAGGCCATAAGCTGCGTTGAAGTGAATTTGTGTGTGTATGTGTGAGTGCTTGTATGTATGCGCGTAACTTTATGAATCTCAACTCATCTGTTGAAGGCTGCCCGGCCAACTCTTTAAGCTGCTCGATTTTACTATTTCGTGTTTTTAGTTTCACACACACTTGGCTGACTAACTGGTTTTACCAATGTTGGGGCCTCACGTCTTGGCCTGTGCCGCAGCAACATCAGTTTGAGTTCGTGTTTTGGCTGGGACGGGTGAAAACGCCCAGCGCAACGCATAGTGTGACGGGTAAATATTCAAACTGCATTGGTGTATATGTCAAATGAGTGCCGGTGTTGGATTGAGTGCTTGCAATTTTTCAATTATTGCATAGAGATTGTGTAAAATGTGTTCAAATTGATTTAGTTAACAAATTAAAAATTAAAATAAATTAAAAAGATTGTCAAAAATAAAAACAAGATTAAGTGAATAAGCAAACTTTCGTATACATTTTTACGAGAAAATGATTTAAGTGCTTCAAAAAATACTCTTAACTTGATTTGAAACTTGTGCATAAAATTTCAAGATTTTATTTTCAAAGTAATTAAGTATTTTTAAATAATATTTCTAAAAGAAAATATAATAAAACAAACTGTGATGTATATTCGGTTCCGTGTCTTTTAAAAATATTTTTTGTTCGGGTTCTCTTATTTCCTCCATTCGCAAAATTATTCCAATGATTTGAATTTGAAATACACACAAAATACCATAATTCCATCTTACACCAACAACAGCAATAACAATACCTGCTATATTGTATGTATGTATAGAAAACTAAAAACCTAAACCAAACACAGCCAGCAAACTAATCAGCCGCAACCCATACTGACGAACTTTCATAGCCTTAAACGGGTTGTGGCCAAACAAGTTCTTGAACGCGCCTGTCTGCAAGTCTGTCCTGCTCTGCTCTGCGCTGCTGTGTTCTGCATGTGTCAGGCTACAGGTTACCGCTGCCAACTCATTTACATGGCGTGTATTTGTTATGCGCCAATAACAACAACAGCAGCAGCAATAGCTGAAGCAATAAACATCAAAGTTTTCTTAAGTGCAAACCAAATGAGAAATTAGCAGAAAAGTTTCTCTAAGCAAAAATTTGTTAAACTAAAAAATAAAGTGAAAACTTGCAAAAAAAATAATGCATTCCGGACATTTAAAACTATTGAAATGAAAGACTGTGTTGAAAAAAAATGCATACTAAAAAACCGGTGATTTTAAAAGTGACGTCATAAGACAGATCGTGCCAAGTAAATTGATAGCACAACAGAACGAACACGTGCTCATATTTATTTTTAATTTTGCGGTTATAACTCGTAAAATTCCAGCCTTTATATGCCAAAGATATCATATGAATTTGCTGTTGGAAAAAATGTTGTGGTCAATAATTTATTTTTAAATAAATACTTTCTTTATAAAAATGAAACATTTATGGTGCATTTGTGAATGAAATCAAAATATTTATGTTTAGCTTATACAGAACTACAATGCCGTTAATCTGGCATTTATTACAGATTATGAAAAAATTATAGTTTCGGAGCATAATATGTATTAAAAAAATAGTTTTTGGCTTATTTACTGTTCAATACAACGATTAAAAATATATATTAAAATTATCTCATTTTTGAAAAAGCTTTTGTCAATAAAAATGTGCATGTCATTGGCAAGGCTTTCGATTTTCATATTTCAGTTTTAAGACTTTGAATTTTTTAATATTTTGTGTTTAGAAATGGCATGATATCAAATAACAAAAAATTGTTAACAGTGGCAAAATAATTAGAACTACATATCAAGTCAGGCACTTTACTTTTCACACCTTCATTCAACTATCATTTAAATAAAATAATACGGAAAATATTAATATTTAAGTCAGAGAGTAGCCGATTATCAGAAGAAAATGACTAATGATTTTAAGTTAATATAAAGTTCAAAAATACTCAATTCATGATTTCTGGATTTGAAAAAAAAGGTTTGAATTATATAGCAAATAGAGCATATTTAATATAAGAAATGGATTTTACTCATTCATAAACATTGCTTTGAGTTTCAGTGTTTGAGCTTCGAGTTTATGGGGACATGTTTTGAAAGTTTGCATATAGAGTATGTTTTTAGTCTGTTTTCTATGAAAAACTGAAATTTATTTAACTTAGTAACTTTTTCACTTGCTTTCTTTGAATATTTTCTAACGCAAAAGTTTATGACATCTTTTTATCTTGACATCTAGGCACCTAACAGCAGCATAATGTGTTTAAGCTTGCAGAGATTATGGTTTATTTTAAAATCTACTTTTGTCTGGATAAGTAATAGATGCCGTTGGTAACCGAATGACATTTTTGCACTTCGATTATTTGCACTTAATTTCATTAGCACTTTATAGCTACTTATCATTAGTCGGCTTGCTTTTACTTCCTCCAGCAATTTTTTATAGGTAAAATAAAACCCCCATATGACACTTTACGAAGATCTCAAGCTTCTACCATTATGGTGAAAACATATGCATTAGTTTGCACATTTACTTTCAACATAACGTTAAGGCATATGAAAAATTTGTAGGTGAGCGTTAAAGATATACATTTTGCCTAAGCAAGCTTTTTATATAATTTTTTTCAACAAACTCGCTTAAATAGTCTAGACTCTGGTTTCTTTTATCATCAAGACTTAAAAAATGCTAAGAATAGGTTAATACAATTAAACTAAGAGGTTATACCGCTAAAGAGTTTTTAAGAATCAAGGGCCTAAAAATAAGATTCGGCAAGGATAAATTATCCCTAGGAAGAAAAAATTATCTTTTATACAACATATTACGTTTGCTGAAACATTTTCATAGTTCATACCTATAGTATAACACAAAAAAAAAATAAAAATTTATAAAAAATTTTAGGAAGAAATGTCTATTTCTTTCTCAATTTAAAGTTGTATATTTCATTTTATATCTTGAATTTTTAATTTTACTACGTTTTGTCAAAGAACGAAACTAATAATTGTTCTTTCTTGTTATTTTTCGGTATAAAACCCACCACTCTCCATTCTCTATTCTCTATACAATTATGTTTGCCACTTATTTTTGTTGTTATCGGTTTGTTGTAATTACGCTGATCGCCTATCAACCTAATTTTAGTGTAGCACTATATAACGGTATTTGGCATAGTTTCAGATAAACCATTATTGTTGTTGTTAATTTGGTATGCAGCGGTGTGGTTATCTGAGTATCGTAATATAGCACAAAAGCTATTAAATTTCATCAATAATTTGATTAGTAAAAGACTTAATTAAGTAAATGAAGTGCCAAAGTGTGAAAGGACTTTTAAAATGAACTAAAATTGCTTAACTCTACTATTGGTCGTACAAAAGACTTAAGCGAGCAACTCGTTGCTGACTTTAAGTTTGCCAAAAACTTATTAGAAGTTGAAAATAAGTAAAGATTGATGAAAAAATTAAAATAAAACGTTTACAATTCTTAAAAAAAATATTTAAGAAATTTAAATAAATATATTTACACATATTTCCAGTTAATTTGATTGACAAAAATGTGATTGTGAAATCCAAAACCTGATTTCCCTTCTATGAAAATTGTGTCAAAACGATAGCCGCAAAAAATTATATTACAGTGACCTTAATTGGGTGCGGTGAAAAAATTAAATAAAATACCGTTCATTTTTTGTGAGCAATATATAACGCGAAGTGATAATATCAACGCTCCCAGCAAATCGGCGAAGTCGTCAATTTGTGATTAAATAACAGCCGAAAAATCGTAAAATCGTCAACAGCGCACTCGCACCTTGTTGAGGTGCATAAACAACAACAATAAGCAATCTTAATAAAATCGTTAAGCTGCATTGCTGACGAAACAGGGAAGTGCAATCGAAACAAAATTGAAGCGAACGTAACAAGTAAAAAGCCAAGCAAAAAATATTCATTCAAACGAATTAAATTAGCGCACAAAGAGTCTGAGTAAAAGAAAAAAACAACAAAAACAAAATAGATTGCGTTGAACACACACAAACACATATAAAACCTAATCACAGCGAACGCTAAAAATTCCGCAAAAATCCGCAATGTATGCGCTCTACGGTAAACGAAGAAAAAGCGGCAACAAAATGCCAACAACAACAACCACAACAGCACAGCATTTGCGTATATTGCTGCTCAGCGCATTTTGTGCATTACTTTTGGTCGCCGCACCAGCGGCCAATGCTCAGGAATTGCCGAGTAATGATGCAAATGTACTTGTAGCCGCCACAACTGTGCCTAGTAATGAAGCTGCAATTGTAACAACAATGCGCGATGAGGCCACCACAACACTGCCGGTAATCGCTGCCGCGGAGTTGGAGACTGGCGTGAATGCAACGTCTTTACATGGAGCCGAGACTGACATGAAGACGTCTACAGATGCCGTGGAGCAATCCACTGACGCTGTGTTGAGTGACGTGAGTTCAACGACTGCTGCCTCATCATCCACTCCTGCTGTTGCAACAGCAACAATCACAACAACAACACCAGCATCATTACACGATGAGGCACAATTGTTAACTACGACGGAGGCCGCAGCCATAATGACGTCAGCATCTGCGGCAACAGAAGTGGGTGCGAAAGAGGAAAGCACTAATGCGGCGCACAACATGCATGTTGTTGGTAAGTTCCACACATAAATTAGAATAATAATAGTAATACATTTGTATTTTGTGGTTATTAGAAGAAGGTTCTTAGAATACGGTTTGGTGCAATTTGGTTGAGTGAAGAAATTCTTACTTTTTTTACCTAGCAATATGCCAAGGTAGCCTCCACATGCATGCGTAGAGTGAGAATTATTAAATATAGTATATTTAATGTGAGTTATGATAGCGCTAAGATGCAATTTTGAACTCATAATTAGTGCTGACATGAAAATATAGGAGTTACACAGCAGAAGTGGCAGAAATATGAACTTAAGAAAGAACTTTAAGTGGAATTTTAAAATAAGTTGGCATTGTTGTTATTTTGATTTTTTCATTAAATGGGATTTGAACTTAACAAATATCGGCATTTTTGTTAAAACGTGAATGTTCTAGACTTACAGCAAGCATCACTTAGAAGCTACGAAAAAGTTGACTCACGCACCCACAGCTAAATGAGTGTGAGTCACTTAGTTAAACTTAGAATATTGGCCTTAAAGCTCATAGCAGGAAAATAGATTTTTTTTAATATTTCGAGAAAAAGTTCTCATACATTTCCTCACTTTATGTAAAAAACTTCAATATTCGATTAAATTCAAATGAGAACTCATAGCATCAATTTATGAATATTCTACAATTATATTGAATCTTAGTCTTGAAAAAAGTTCTCAATCGCCCGCTTCCTCCATTACAAACGATTTCAAGGCTTAAGTGCTTTAAAATTGGAACACGCGTCATTGAGCGGATGCACTCTCGTACAACAATACTCATGTACATATTCCGTTAATAATTAGCTATGCATATATTGGCGCTGAATCTGAGGAGGATATCAGAGAAAAAGGTTAAAAATAAAAATGAAGCTATTCACATGTTACTTATATGTATATGCGCATGTGTATATGTATGTATACATGTATGTGTATCTGTGGCAATAAACTTGCAAGCGGTTGGGTCAAGAAGCTGGCAAGAATTTTTTAATAATCTTGATCTTTAAAGTACATAAAGACGAGCTGATGAATGACTCTTTGACCTATTGCAAGAGGCCGACCGCAACCTTCTAGCTTGATTGATTCTTCGTGTTTACAAATTAAACTCGAATAGGAAATTTGTGGTAAAAATTGATTGGCTTTAATTGTTGTTGAAGAACTCAATGTGTTGGCGTTAATTAACAGCCACATGAGTATGTTACTCTTTGGCATGGAGTTGAAGGTGAATAGGCAGGAAATTCCTGCCAAAATCAAAATGCGTTTAACATTGAAATTATATTGTTGTTGTTGTTTTTTCTTTGTAAAATAAATAAATTATTATTATAACTGTTTACAAATTTGAAGCATTCCACAGGCTTTGAATACTTAATTTTCCTAACTTTAAAATTAGGAAAATATTCACTGATAATATATATGATGAAACTCTGCTATTCATTATGTATCATTTAGCGACTTGTAATCCCAGCACGCTATCCCCAGTTACTTGCATTTACTTTCGAAAACCTCACACCAACTCAAATTTAGAATCTCCTTTGCTTCATTTTTGCCATCTCTATCAGATTAAGTTCTTACTCTCACATTAGTGGCCGCAGCTTTTGCTCCACACGCCATCAACTTGCTGAGTGAATGGTGTTTTTCATTCTTCAATTCCCACCATGAAGCCATTAAAACTATGAGTATCTGCGCAGAACAACAACAAAAACATACACCAACAACCATTTAATTGCTTTAGTCGCGGCATGGAGGTCAACTGCTAGTGGGTAATTATGGCTATAACTTAACTTTTACACCGACGAAGTTTCTTGGCTAGAATTTATAGTTCAGTACGGAGTTCACATTTGCGGACCATGTAGATATTGTTATACTTTTAGATAAACTAATTGGCCATTAGCGTAATTTAATTGCTGGAAAATTTGCACTTGTTCTTTTTTTGAAAATATTATATTGGTTACTATTTTGAGTGAGCTTTAACATATGTGTGCAGAGGTTCGACGTTTTAAAATTATGGTTCAATTAATATAATTAAACAAATAAATAAATTTTGTAATGCAAAAACTAAATCTAACATATGTATAATAAACGAGCGGGTCTTAAGCAAGTTGATACAACTTTTTTAAGAAAAAAAATCAGCTGAAGTTAGAGTATGGCAAAGCTTAAGCTTCCGCTAAAAGCTTTTTATGAACTGATAATAAAATATTATGATTATATAGTTTCTCCTAAGAAAATTATAAAATATTAAATCTCATTTTTGGCATTGAAAATTTTAGAAAGCTTTCACAAAAGCTCTTAAGGCTTTTAATAGATATCATTTAACTAGTATAATCTTATGTGTGTGAAAAATAATAACTCTTTCACTACGAAAAAAAGCTTGGTAATATAACTAATTGATGTAGAAAAGCTTTGATTAAAGTGCTTACTCTTGGCTATTAGTAGTATTCAACTCATTCACTAATAATAAGTAGGGAAGCTCTATAATATAAAAAGCTCTCGAAAAAGCTCAAGGGCAGTTCAGTGATGATTTTAAACTTACGAAATGTTTTTTAATGAAAGCAAAACCATATTTAAGGAAACTCTGTAATATAATAAGCTCTTGAAAAAGCTCTAAAGCAGTTCAGCGCTGATTTTGAACTTACAAGATGATTTGTATAAAAGTAAAACCACGCATAAAAAAGCTCAACTGGGTTTGGTGAAAGCTTTATTAGATAACACGAAACTTATTCCCCATTCTACGTTAAGTCAATCTAATTTTATTGTATCGGATGTGAATTGTCTGTTCAAATCTTTATAATAATTATTTCTGTGACATAAACTCAATTCTCTGCAATTAAATATTTAGTACTGCACTAAGCAGAATACGACTTGCAATGGCTTTTAATGCGCAAGAAAATTACTTCCTCATTCGTCGCGTTTATGCCATAAACTATGTTTATTATGATAACTGATTCAGGTATTGCATATGTAAACATATACTTATGTCAGCCAATTCTAGCGCTAGCTGATGCTAGCGATGTTTCATATCTCGCTTTTAATTTCACGTTTGCCAGCTTTAATTGACAACTACTTACATAGATATCGGAATATAACAGCAGATCAAGAAATTATATTAATTGATAAGCTATTATATATGCACATACACACACATAGATAATATACATTTATATGCGTTTATATAAATTCCCGTGACTAGCGCATAAACTAATTTCCACTTAAAGCTTGGATTCCGAATCTCGATCCGCTTTTGATCGCTTTCAAGTACTCAAGTCCATACTCATGCATATGTACAAAGTTATAACTCATCTCTGAAGTTGTCTGCGGTGTTCGATTAACTATGTAGATTTATCTATATGTATATATAATATATGGATTTGTGTTTATAAGTATATATGCATATGCTTTTTTATAGACAACCGTGTCTTCACCAGTCACTGCTGTCTTTCTGCATGCGCTTTTCACATAAATATTTATTGGCCGCTTAAACTGTATAATCTAGCGACCTCACCTTCTATTCGCTTACATCTCTAAATATTTATGCAAATCACACCAAATTAATTTTATATGCAAATCGACACATAAATAAATATCAAAGATGGCAACCAAGAAACGCTGCTGCTTTGTTATGCTTTGACCGTTATATGGTACATGTACATGTACAGATTTGAGTCAGTGTTAGTGTGTGTGTGCCACTTTACACCTCTGTGGACTTTTTTTCAATAATTTTATGCAATCAATTTGAAATTAGCGCCAAATACTAATATGTTTATTGTGAATATATGGAATATATATCGTTATATGCTTAAGAGCATACCCATATTTTATTTATTGCACAATATTTAAATACCGAAATTAAATTTTAACCCCATATATTTAGCATAAAGAACTGAACAATTCAATTTTTAGTAAAAAAAGGAAAAATTGAGTTAGAACTGATCTTTAAGAAAAAGAAGTTGTTTATTGTCTCTTTGAATTAAGTAATTTTTTTTAATATGATAATTTTTAAGCACTTAAATTCAAAGAATTTGAGCTTTAGAATATGCTGAACTTAAGTATATTAAATTTTAGTACGAAGGTCGTTATCTATGTCCTTTTCGCAGATACTTCTGACACCGTCCTCTAACGTGGCGGATTCGGCACTTCTTCATGCCAAGGAATGTATGTAGGTATCATAATATTTCAACATGAGTAAATTAAAATATCTGCAACTATGTTGCTGAAATTTTCATCAATTCATAAGAATTTTCATGTGGCATGTTTTGATGGCTTTGCTGAATAGTGCAGCTGCATTTATTTACGTAAAATCGCTATGAAATCCGACAATCCGATTCTTATTACTTACTGAATGCAGGCTCACATAAAGTGTCAGATCTTTCCTTAATTTTATTACCACAGGGTTTTCTGATAAGAGTAATATGATTACTTTAAAAAGAACAAACAATCGTTACGGAAATACAACTGTTTTTTATTTAGTGGGAAGTGCAATCGATACCATTAAGTTCTGAATAAAACATAATTCAAATGGCTTCCACGTCTTCCTTTGTGGGAACGAATTCGATGAACCCAATTTACGAATACTTTTCCAAGTAAATCACGTCGTAAATCATGAGTACATAGTACGTTCAATATTGACTTCAAAAGCTTGAAGATAGTCTAGTTCTTTACTAAAACCAACGACTTAAAATAACCCCCCTAGAAGTAGTCTAAGTGATGTTAAATCACAACTTCTTGGAGGCCATTCAATGTCACAATTTCTTGAAGTAATCGAATATCTAAACTCTTCTCGCAATAATTCGGCTGTTGAACGTGCTGTGTGGCACATAGCCTTGACTTGTTGGAACAAGATGTTGTCAAGATCGATTTCTTTCAATTGCGGTCATAAAAAGTTGGTCATCATCGATCTATACTATATTGACATACTATATTGACAGTAACGGTGTTCCCAGCTTCATTTGGAAAGAAATAAGGACCGCCGATTCCAACACTCTAAAAACCATACCAAACTGTCAATTAGGAGAATGTAATGGTTGTTCATGAATAATCTGTGAATTTTCCTCTACAGTTTTGTTAATTTACCGCACAACTCAGGTGAAAGTGAGCCTCATCGGAGAAGTTGATTTTCTTAAAAAAATCGTTAGCATTTTTAAGTTGTTCCAAGACAAAATCAACAAATTCACGACGTTAACGGTGATTCAGTTCTTGAGTGAGAACAATTCTACATGAATGCAAGCTCAAATCCTTTCTCAAAATTCGCAAGGTTGTAGTTTTAGACAATCCCATTTCTTGAGAACGTCTTGGCATAGACGAATTACCATCTTCAGCAACACAGTATTTTCTATACTTAGAGCGATTATTTGTCTTGTTGGCTCTTGAAAATTATGTAAAGAAAATGTGGGCTCGAAATTTTCATCAATTCAATGAATAGCGAGCACAAAATAAAATGAAAAAATAATAGTACAAATATTAAAATAAATTTGAAAATTAATTTAATTTAACAAAAATAATTAATTATAAATTTAAAAATTAATAAAGGTTGGTCGATTATTATGACCAAAACTGTAAAAGTGCTCGAAATCGCAAATTATCTGCGATCATTTGCGTTTTTTAAAACTCTTTTATAGTTTCTGTACAAAATATGATAGCACAAGATCGCTAAACATTTTTCTAATAATAGTTATATAACAAATTTTATTAGATAAATTTAATTAATCTTATTATAGCAGAAGACGTAGGTTGCTTTTTATGTTTTGCAATTTGGCAACCCTAGTGTTGCAATTTGGAATTTCACAACTTTAACGTAAAGTTGGACATTTTTGATGTGTTACAGAGTCAGAAAGTTTTGACATACAAGCGCTGTTTGTGATGTTAACAGTTATTCAAAATATTCATCTCGACCAAAATATGGAATTCAATTGCGAACATTGCAATAAGTATTATTCCTTTCCTATTTTTTTTATTGATGTCAGTTATATTGACATAACTATTATTGGTAGTTAAATGCATCTCTGAGTCGCAAAAATGATTAACTAAGCCCAAAGAAGTTTAACATGTATGATCAGTAATTAGTTTGCTAATCCTTTATATTAATTTCTTTCATTCTGCAGATTACTGAATTTTTAAGTCCTTGTACTGTCTTGTATCTTAAATGAAAATCAACTTCATTGACTTAATTAAAATCTCAGCAAAATTATAAATGCTTTTTAATTTTACATATAATATCATATTTGATAAAATTAACTTTTTAATGCTATGCTTATTAGCTCTAAATCGATCTTTAACTGCATTTGGCGGTTTATGTTTGGATCAAATGCTTATACAATGAGTGACCGCGGCATTAATCACAAAATTTGAGCGCAAGGTGCGAAATGACAACGTCGAAGCAGCTTTATGTAGAAATTAATATTTTTCGAATCATTATTCATGCGCACCACTTTGTTTGAGCCAAGAACTAGTTTTTCAGCTATAAAAATAAAAATTTTAATAATAATAAACTTGTCTGCAAAGTTCAAAGTTTCGCATCAACTTGTGCATATACATACAATGCATGTATGTGTGTGTGTGAAGAGTGAATGGCTAGTAATAAAATGTATATCTGTCCACTTTTGCTTTTTTTTCAACGCGTATTCAAATATAAATAACTCTAAGGCAAAGACAAATACAAAAGGCATAGCCGCGTATGTGCGAACTACTTTATGTGAGACCTTGATTTAGTTTTTGGCCTTTGTAGCCTTAATAGGCGTGCTTTCATTAATGCGCGAGTACAATATTGTTTTTTAGGTTTTTTAATTTGAATACATATCAAATATAACATAAGAGTGACTTTACATACAGCTTACTTTTGCAATTATAAATATTTAAATGCTCACTGCTCTAGATAAAGCCACACAATCTCTAACATTTGACAATTATATTCAAAGTACTTACTACCCATTTGAATGTAAATAGATACTCGTATGCTCATTAGAAATTCACTAGCTCTAATTAATGAATTCGCTATAAAGTCGTTAAGTTATTCTTTGCTTAGATAACTGTAAGGAAACGGAAAAGCGAAAGTCTCATATGTTTTGTGCTTTACGTATTAAGTCTGGCAATGTCTTTGCCTATAAACACGCTAGAAAGTGTGCATTGAGGTCTTCAATTAACGAGCCTCAATTAGTGGTTTCGCAAAAAGATAACATTAAGAAACTTGTTAAAATGCATATTTTGATTGAAATACTGTTGAATTGTGTATTTATTAATTGCTTTTGAATAATAATATTCAGCAACCTTATTTAATAAATAAATATTCATTCACCTCTGTCACCACTGGTAACTGGAAAAATGAGCAATTTCCCTATCAATATTGATAAGCATCGTGTTGCAGTTTTTATAAGTAAGCCTTAACTCGAACTCAGAATCTATCAAGTAATAGAGTTTGTCAAGATTTCTCTTACAATACTGATCACCATCCGACGGTCTACGACAATTTTCAGCTTTGTTTCCAGCCATAAAAAATCTCACAAAAATCCTTTGCGTCTCTTGGGCTGCTTTCTAGCTTGTCTCTTAGTCTTTCGAATAATATCTAGACACACACTGAAATTTTTTTTCTAAATATTGGGTGTTCGAAAAAGTCTTTTCGTATTTCTAATCAAACTTCAACTTAGTTTTTTTATATTTATACTAATAAATAAATATTTATACTAATAAATTTATACTAATAAATAAATAAACAAATACATATGTACCATTTTGGTCGACCACTTTTTGCCATTTTTCCGCTAGAGACATTATTCCATTAGTGTAAAACTTTCATCAGTGTAAATCGAAATTTCCACAAGGGAAATGAGCGAACCATTGTTGTGCCACGCGAACTGATACAGTATTGTCCCCGTAAACTTCACAAATTTCTTTGCTTTCAAGGCATTCTTTTTTTTATTTTTTTTTATACAAAAATTTCAAAATATAGAATTTTTTTATTATTTTCATTCATTTTTGTACAGCTTTTACTTTTTTTCAACTTCTGCGAATTTATTTTTTTAGTTAAATGAAGCTTAAAATCTCCTTTTTCCAACACTATATGGTATGACACAATGTGATTGGAAGCACTGGAGTTATACGACTGCAACGACATCTATTGACAAAATACGAAAAGACTTTTTCGACTACCTTTGGAAATTGTGAAATACACAAAAACTATAGATATTAGCGAAATTAGTCAAATTGACAGATCAAGATAAAAGTTCGTGGTTATACAATTTGCTAATTGACGTAATTAAGGTCAACTGAATAGAAACTGCAACTAAATTGAAAATCAAAAGAGTTAAGTGCAGTTTAGTGTGTACATTGCCTCTAATTGATTTAGTTTTCAAATAAGTTGCAGATTTTACAAGTTTCTTAACTTAGTCAATTAGCTATTTTATTGCAGAAAATTCGCAAGTGAACTAAATCAAGAGGCTAACTCAAATGTTTTTTTTTTCAAAAAATTGTTCGCTTTGATAATAAATAACTTAAAATTATGATTTAACTTCACTTTGTATTACAAATGTTAAGTTGGTTTGTTATTTTCCTTGAGCGAGTAAAACCCCGTAACAATTTTTGCGTATCACAATCTATTTTTATCAAAAGTATTGCAAGCAGTTATAAGTAAATGTGATTGCATACAGCACTTTGGCATTCTAAAACCTAAAACGCCGCTAAAGCGCTTCGCAAGGACGTACGTGAGCCAATGAAACTTGAAAAATATTTACAATGCTTATACATTTATACGAAAATGTGTGAATTTCGTAAAAATGCCGATAATTCCTTGAAATGCATACGTTGCAATAAACGTAAACACATTCGAACTAGTCATACTGGCAATCCCCACGCCTTTTCAACGCCTCAACAGGCATTCAGTGAGTCATTAAAAATCGCGAATATTTAAAATAAAATTACTTTAAAATCACTGCAGGTTTCACGGTAATTGCATGAAATGTTTTTCTCTCATTTTTACTAGCGTTTTTTTCTTAACACACACAGACACATTTGGCAATGCAAAGCTTTGGATGTATACGGGTATGTAACGAAATAAAGGTCATTTCTGTGCAGGCGGCTAATCACACTATACATTTTTGGGAAAATAATTGCGCTGCACGACATGCACGAATGCATACATATACATACATATATTTATATGGAGGGCGAAGTAACTGCGTGATAATTCGATAAATCTATTGGTTTTTTATTAGCGAAAATTATTTGCAAAAATTATGAATATTAATATATTTTGTAAAATATACTTTTTGCAGACATAAGCAATTATATATTTTAGCATTATTTTAAATACATACAAATATGTTTGATTGTTGATTGGGGCAGCTTTTTTATCGCGGAACACAAATTGGTTTTCAATACATTTTTTCGCCACGGGCCTGAAGTTGTAAACTAGTCACTCCATTTTTCCATATGCGCAGATGTATCTAAGCAAAGTATCCACAATTTTTTACCCTGAACAGCGTATCCAATGCGTATGGCATTAAGTGTGTAATTCCTCGAATGGTTGAATATATACTCGTACAAACTAGTTGCTCAGATTTTGAGACATAGCTCACACGCGTTCTTTTCTCCCTAAGAAGCTACTCATTTGTAAGAATGACCGACATCGACGCACTATATCATATAGCTGCCATACGAACTGAATGATCAAAATTAAGTTCTATTAAGGAAACTTCTGGATTTGTGAAGTGGTGAAATGGGTTTAATCATGCCAATACTTCACTTAGCTCCCACATGCCAAACAACGATTTTCGAACTTCCAGGTGACTTTATATCGCATATATCGGCCAACATGTTAGAAAACAACAGGTATGAAAATGAGAAAGCGTGTTTTTCTTATAACAGTGAATATTTGTGTGTTAGAATGAATAAAATCGGGTGAAAACTCACCCTAGACCCATATAACCAACAGACCTTATGTACTTGAATGTACCTTCCATGGCAAGTTGCAAGAGTATGAAATGTTCGGTTATACCCGAACTTAGCTCTCCTTAGTTGTTCTTATTTGGATTTATTGCACGCCATTTTTTCAACTTTTTACAGCATGAAATGAACTTTAAATTTTCTCAGCTGACAGTTTTTAATTTTTATGGCGGGCTTTTTGCATATTTATAGATAATAAAACTTATAATGAGCAAATAATATATATATTTTAATTATTATTTTTCATTTTCTGTGTCTGTGTTTTTTCACAATAAGATAAGCGTTAAGAAATATGTACAGTTTTAAATATTATTTTAAAAATTAACAAAAAATTTTTAATTAACAAAAATTTTTCATATATTTCTTAAAGCAGTCTTATATATGGAACTATGTCAAACTTTAGATTAAATTATGGACTTTCAAAGTGAGCGATTTGAACAAAAATATTATATGTGACACACAGTTAAAATAACTATATACTCCCTCCCTGTCGCTATGTGGGAAAAATTACGAATTTCTTACTGAAGGATTTTGAGTTTTTTTTTATTTTTTCACTTAAGAATTTTGATTAAAATGAATCCAAAATACTTCGATCATGACTTTTGTCAATTCTCATACAAATTTGTTGAGATTGTTAAGATCCGCCTGTTCATTTGAGGCTGAATTTACTATCTCAAGTCAGCGAAGAGCAGCACATCGGTTAAAATATCAAATTAAGACTCACTTAAAAAATCATCTTATACCGACATGAAAATTTATAGAAATTTCTCACATCGAAATTTAAACCATAAAGCCTCAACTATTACCAAATCGATTGGTCACAAAGTGTGCTGTTAGACGACACAAAGTTCGCTGAGCCAGCTTGTATGGTAATTAATCTATGTAATTAACTTTCAGCTTTGCATAAGCTATTTATACATTACTATGTAAAACACATAACAGTACAATAACAGTACATATACCATACATATCTTGCCTCACTTTTCACTCGTCATAAACGTACTATAATTTGCTATATTTAGTCGCAATTTCGTAAATAGTTTGCAGACATATCAACTCTTCTTCTTCATTGACTGCTTTCTTCATTTGCGCGACTAATGAAGACGACAAGTGGCTTTTAAACAACTTTTCATCAGCTAATTATCGGCAAACATTTACAGCATCTTAACTGGTATTTATTTAGCAAATCAGCAACCATATTGCCTTGATTGCGCTGTCAATTTGCCGTTAGTGCAGTTGATGTTATGTAAACGGTAATTTGCTTGCGCTGCAATTAAACACAATGTTTACCGCTTGATCACTTACTGATTGCATTGCTGTACTAGTTTATTTCGGTGTTGTGTGCCATGCATTGGTTTTTGAAATTATGTAATGACACTGTGACATGTCTCTTCGCTGTTGCAATGGACAATAAATATGGCGAATATAGTTTATTGTCTACAAATATGTGATTTTTCTATTAAATGGTTTTGAATTTGAAAATGTGAAATTCAATTCTATGCCAATAATGAATAAGCGTTCATTATTAGGTAACGGTTCATACGTAGACTATTATGTCTGGCTATTAACGATTATTAATGAATACGTTGCCAACTGTGAGTTTTCGGAAAAAAGTTAATTGTCAAAATATACTTTAAAAAAATTTACAAATCATATGCTTACTTTGACAGCTGGTTGGAGGAATGACCCTCTAGAAAATATTTCCTATATCTAAATTTATATTATAGGAAATCTTCTAGGAAATTGTAGACTGAAAAATGTTTTATATCTGAATTTATAATAGGAATGACCTTTTAAGAAATTTTATACTAAAAAAAATATCTTATATTATAAATTCAGATATATGAGATCTTTAAGCGTCCAATTTCCTAGAGGGTCATCCCTATGTTCGTTTTTAACAAATATGTATTTTATACTCGAGCTACCGGCGAACAATTTACGAGGACAAATACGCGGATAAGAAGACAAGAGACGGAAAACTGTTTCCCTCCTTGTATACTCGTACTAGTATAACTTCAAAAAATCGTAAAAATAATAATTTCGAAATCATAAATACATATTAAAAAAAAAATTAAATTGGCCACTTACTCAAATATAAGTTTCGTGAGTTATATGATAGACATAAACACTTTAATTGAGACTTGACTTTATTTTGACAAGTATTTAAACTTTGTTTTTTTTTTATTTATTTTAAGCTTTATTAGGCCATTTTGTGTTAACCCTCTGTCAGTGTATGCATAATCACATTCGTTACAGTTGATGAGTTTTAATGTGAAACTCCTTTTTATCTGCGTGTGAACTATCTTTATGTCTATACCTGTATGTAATATTTGTTTTTGTATGTTAATTCAGTCTACTTTTGCTTTTAAAGCTTTTGCTTTATTAGCATTGTTACAAATTATGCTCTGCACTCTTAACATTTCACGCTCCAATGTTCTCATTTGCTTGAAATCTGTCGTTACGAAAGCAGCGGTTTGGTTTGCTTAACTTTTGAAATATTTTTTAAGTTTTAAATAAAGCACGAATTTCATATTAAAGCAATTTAGAAAAGTCATTACAAGATTTTTAAGCAAACTGTAAAGTTTGTTAAGTAATTTAAGCGATTGAGATCAGCAAAAAAGCAATATATACATATATTACACTGATTGTCATACATAGATACTAGTCTAAATAAAACAGTCGTAGCATTCACTATAGAAAGAGAAATTTGATTTAAGTCGACTGGTGTAACTTCTAATTTATGTGAGCGGGAAATCTCTTTGACACAAATTGATGTCATCAATTATGTACGTGGTTAAGAGCCGCCCTCTGCACCTTGCCGCCAAATACCGCCTCAGCATCATACAAGCACATTCCATTTCGCGCTCAGCATTGGCAAACTTACTCCACTCGCCACATAAATTTCTTCAGAAACAGCTATGCGCTTTGTACATTGGAGTGTGAAATTCTACAACCGTCCCGTCGTCCAACAACACAACCACTTTGACTTATCAATGACCGCGAAAACAACTGGTTTCTTTGTCTCTATGCTTGTTGCTCTTTCCTATTGATTTTCCTCTAGCTCATCTCGCGCCGCAGCCGCGGTGTTAATTGCAATTCCAGTTGTTTGGCCGCCAGAAAATGTCGTAAATTATTCGTTTGGCATTCTGACAGCTGGGAAATATATGCACGTGTGTAATACCTAGTTGCTACAAACTCGCATGGCTGTTTTTCAGGTAGTGGAAATCACGATTTATTTCCTTATTTTTAATTTGGCATTCTTTCATACACCTGGTTTTGGTAGCTGCCTGCTCATGTATAAGCGATTTCAAGTATTTTCGTTTTGTTTAGATTAAATCAAGCGTTAGCCATTAGAGAAAGTTTTCTACTTAATGAGTGCTTACAGCTCGAGCACTTGATGCTGAGTTATTAGGTATTTTTAGTACAAGTGAGCTTAGAGGCGGAGGAAGTAATTAAAGTCAAATTGTATTGGTCAAGTTTTGAAACTATTTTTATATTTTCTAGCAAAGTTATTGGCCCGCCCTAATTTCCAACCGGTCTCAGAAATATATGTTCGAGTACTTGTATCTACATTTGCACAGCTATTTTTAATCTCTTTTAGTGGATAGTAAGTTTAATACGAGATTCTAGTGTAAAAGGCGGCAGAGAGCTGACTTTTCCTCTAACAGAAGGTTATTTATTAGATTTAAGAAATCATATTTAATCAATGACAATTATTTTTCTGTTAAATTAACTTAAATTTTCATTTAACTTTATTATAACTGATTCCTTCATATTGAAGAAAGAGGTAGTATCTGCTCTCTAATTATAATTGGCTTAGGTTAGTAAGTGGTTATGGTAACAGGTCAATTGAAGAGTCCCGTCCTGAGGCCATAGGTGGCGCTACTAGAATGAAATCCATATGATTCTTAGTTAGCCCTAACCTTCAAAAGGCGCGTGTATAAAATTGTCAGCTGTCATTGATACAATTTTGCTTTTTGAAAGAAAAAAATACAGTTGAAGCAAAACTTGGCTCCGGACACTGCCCTAGGAAAATCAACCATGAACGGTTGGTAAGCTAAGTTATGAGGTGGTTTTCTGCTTAACGACCACCGAGGATTTCGAATGTAGTGGACGCCCAAAAGAGATTGTTACCGGCGACAATATCAAAAAAGTCTGCAAAATAATTTTGGATGACCGCAAAGTGAAGTTGCTTAAGATGGCAGGCACTCTAAAGATATCAACTAAACGTGTAGATCATATAATTTACGAATATTTGGTATGAGACAGCTCTGTGCAAAGTGGGCGAGCTCAGTTTTGACCAAAAACAATGACGAGTTGATGACTCGGAGCAGTTTTTGGAGATTTTCAAACGTAATAAACCCAAATTTTTGCATCCATATGTGCAGTGGATGAAACATGGCTACAACATTTCTCTTCGCAGTCCAATCGACAGTCATCTGAGTGGACTGAACACGATGAACCCGCTCCAAAGAGGAAAAACTCAACAGACGGATCATGGATTATGGCATGAGTATCTTGGGATGCGCATGGCATAATTTTTATTAACTACCTTGAAAAAGAAAAAGCTATCAGCAGCGACTATTATATAGAGTTATTGAACCGTTTGAAGTACGAAATCGCCAAGAAACGGCCGCTCGTGGCTGATAAATCCAAAAATAGCTGGAGTTGGAAAGTAATCTGAAAGACACTAGTTGTTAAAAAAAAAATTGAATTTAAAAAACTTTAATTCAAAAATTTAGACAGATTTTCATATACCAGTATATCATTTACATAAAAATATAATTAAACGCCAGCAACATCAAATTATTAATTTAATTAAAATCACTTTAATTAATTAAAAATAATATTCTCTAATTACTACCATGCTCCGAATAATTTTCCGATAAATATTGCTTGAAATTTCGAATTCATAAATAAATTTTCTTCAATATTAATGCCCACTACCGGCAACATTCCGATTTGCAATAGAAAAACGAAAAACCAAATCCAACTCAAGGCAGTAACGCCTATAGCCAGCAAAACAGCAAAACAACAGCAAAAAAGCAAAGAAAAATACAACAAAAATCGATATTAAATAATTACAACAATGAAATGCGATTGTAACAACAACGGTAACATGCTGTGTAGCAACACTTCACTGCCACATCATACCGCAAGACACAGCACACGCGTGCATACTTCAAGTCATGCTGTCGGATCATGCTGCTCTTGTTGTTGTTGCTGCATGTTGTTGCTTCGCATGCTGCTGTAATATGTAGCGGTGATGTAATGATCATAACGCATGTCTAATAAATAATACAAATGTTTGTATGTATAGCTGTGTGTGTTGTGCAAATAAAATGTTCGCATATTGTAATTTTTCTTTAAACATATTTCTTTAAACATTGCTTTTTTATGTTTATGGTTTTTTATTATAAATACAATGCATTCGCATTAGCATTAACAGCAAAGTAATTAAAACCGATATTTATAGCTTTTTTGCTTTGTTTTGCTATTGACCTTTAACAGTTTTTTTATTTTTTTTATTTTTAACGGTTTGGCTTTAGTAAACTGCACTTATTATTTAAAAAATAAATATGAAATATTTTGGATTGTAAGCAATTTGTTCGACACAAATAAATCAGTGATGCATGATCTATGATGACTTTCGATTTAGTTTCAACGATTTGGCAAAGTATTATTTTCAAAAAATTTTGAACATTTTTTTTATTTTATAGAGTTTTTTTGAAAGATAATTATTATTTTTAGAAAAAAAACATTTCTGAAAATTATAAAAATTGCAAAATTAAGACTAGTCATAAAAGTAATAAAGAAAAGTGAAAACAAAAATTATTATTGAACTTGTCAACATTTTTTATAGGCTTTTTAATAAAACAGCGTTATTTGAACAGGTTGGCTTAAAAAAAATCAGTTTGAAATAAAATTTCTTGAGTGCATCCAATTTGTAAGAACACTATTTTTATCTTTTATTAATTTTAATTCATATAAAAAATCCGAAATTTTTTTTTTTTTAATATTTAATTCAAATAAATAAAAAACACCGTTAAATAAAATAAAATAAAGTAAAATAAAATAAAATAAAATAAAATAAAATAAAATAAAATAAAATAAAATAAAATAAAATAAAATAAAAGAAAATGAAATAAAATAAAAAAATAAAATAAAATAAAATAAAGTAAAATAAAATAAAATAAAAAACTTAAATAAAATAAAAGAAAATGAAATAAAATAAAATAAAAAAATTAAATAAAATAAAAAAATAAAATAAAATAAAATAAAATAAAATAAAATAAAATAAAATAAAATAAAATAAAATAAAATAAAATAAAATAAAATGAAATGAAATAGGTATACGTCTTCTTAGCTCTCACTCCTCTTGAGTGCAGCCAATTTGTAAGAACACTATGTTTATCTTTTATTAATTTTAATTCATATAAAAAATCCGAAAAAATATTTGTTTTAATATTTAATTCAAATAAATAAAAACACCTTTAAATAAAGAAAAGGAAAGATAAATAAATATTGAAAATATAAAAAGAAATAAAATAAAATAAAAAAAATTAAATAAAATAAAAAAATAAAATAAAGTAAAATAAAATGAAATAGGTATACGGCTTCTTAGCATTCACTCCTCAACATAACATCTGATCTTAAGTTTTTCCATGCTCATACACAATAAGCACTCTTCTCAACTTGCCTATCCACTTAGCAACAAAACATCACTCAAACTCATTACTTGTACAATATATTCTAAGCTTCAGTGTAAGACGATTTCTAACAGCTTCTAGAAATATCTGCAGCAAAATACAAAACATAATCTTGATTGCAGTGGAGCAGCCGTGACACCAGCACTCAGTTTAATAACGCAAAAACAACAATTCAGTTTACAAACACCTACACATATATTATACATATGTGTGTATGTTGCATGCCTGCTGAATGTTAAACCGCAATGAAAAGGTCAATTCTTCAGCTCAATCGGAATGTGGTGAATAAACAGCCAGATTGAAAAAACAACAACATAACTAGTAGTAGTAATGAATAAAAAAGTATACAAAAAAGCTCAAAACAACAAAAGCAACAACACCAAATGAAATAAGAAAAACTATTCAACTGCACGAACAACAAATATGCGGCGCCACAAAAGCCAAAAGAAACATAAATTAGTGTCAGGCGAATTGATGATTATGCTGTTGATGGTAATGACTTGGAAGCATGATAAGCAAAGGCATTAGAAAGAGCGCTTCATGCATGTGGCAAACTGCGTGCAACATTATCTAGCAGCCAAAAACAACATTGTTGCTACAATGATGAGCTGAGAAGATCTATTGCTTAACAGGAGAACGCATAGCGGCTATTGACGCTTTCAATTAATGAGCTGGAAAATAGAAGCGAGGCATGCACACAGAATATAGTGAAAAAGTAGACGAGAGCATGTTGGCATGTGTTGCACTTGAATGCGTATAGAAACGTGCATGCAAAGCGCTGGAATTATGTGCCAGAGTTTGACTGGCAAGTTTGTGTCTTAAGTTTTTTGTTTGCAGCAACTCAATTTTATGTTTTAATATTTTTTTACTTAACGGTATTATCTCTTAAATCTTATTTATTATAACTTATTAGTCTTTTTTACAGGGTGGGGATACTTTGGTTCTACTAAGAAAATTCTATTTTTAAACTAAAATCATTTATTTTATTGTTATTCATTTGGTCAAAGAATATTATATAACAATTTATAACAAATACTTCACTTATTTTTGATTACAAATATTAAATACTTTCAAATTTTGATCACATTCGCAACTTTTCCAAACTATTTTCAATAAATAGTTGAGACACGCACCATTTATCAGAGCTGTGCCTTGGCTAAATTACAAAATTAACGTTTCATATCAAACTTGTACGCCAAATACATCCATATAAAACGAGCGAGACTGAATTTTGAACCCAACACTTATTAAAATATCTGCTTTTATAACAGTACTCCAGATTTACCTTTACATTTTTTTGACTTTTTCGCCTACAAAATGCCACAAAGTTATGTCATCCTCAATGACAACTGAATTTTCGCCTTACCCACAGATGTCATTCACGCCGCATTTAAGAATACGCAATGCCACACACGCCACATACTACTACATAAATTCATAATTAAGTACCGCTTCGTATTGAATTGTCGCTTTCTTGTTGACGCCCACATATGCACACACACTTTCTGAATTTCCGTAATAAGGAAAAAGACCGTAAAGCAACATAACATAATACCCATAAAGCTCTAAAACTTGTCACCACACACTGTCCGCTGAATGCTAACGAATCAACGACCCAAATACGATACGAATTTGGACATAGTTGGACCGTTACGAAAAGTTTTCGTCATAAGCATGTGCAGACGAAATACCAAAAATCGCGGCAACTGAGCAAAACGTATTAGGGTGCAATATTTTTTGGACAAATTACAGTCGACAAATGAAAGCGCTTGCCGTCAGTGAATGTGCAGTTGTGCAAATGAGTCATTATTACCAAATACGGATGGACATATGTACATAGCTGTGTAGCAGACATGCGGATGTGCGTGTGCGACCGCGCGAATGTGTTGCGGCGACATGCTGCGCACGCGCGTTGACTTTGGTGTTAATAATCGTAATTAAAAGCGCAAATCACATGACTGCATACATGTGTATTTCATTTATGCATTAAAAAACTTGTATATGCTTGTGTTTGTAGGTGTAAGTATTTTCCATGTAATGCTTAATTTGCGTGTCCAGTTGAATTTTATACAAATATTTTATTAATATTTGCTTCTTTTTTTCTTTTTATTATATTTTTTTTTGCTTCAATCACTCACCATCTAACTTGTAGACTTGAACTCTCGCTCTGCTTCTTGAGTACAGCAATTTGTTTATGGCTTGAAGAGCCCACACACGTAACTATTTGCCGCCGGCGTTTTTGTCGTGCTTTGGTGTTCGTTGTCGCATCCGCCATTGTTTTCGGCATCATCAAAAATTATGATTTTTTTTATTGTTGTTGCATTGTTACTTCGTGCCAGTCTTCCGGTCAATCGATAAAACATGAAAGAAAAGCATAACTGTAAAAACCCAAATGCTAACAAGTGCGAATGTGTATGTATGTGTGTTTGTGTATACTTTTACTTGAAATATGTAAATGCGTGCATATTGACTGTAAAATGTTAAATAAAACACGGTTGAGCACATCCGTCTCAATGCACCTTTTCGTTGTTGTCTTTATTGTGTTTTTATTTATTTTTTTGTGTCTGCTTTGACTTTTGCTTTTAAGCGGCACTTGCAGTTGCTGCTTTACTGCTCCTCTTTATATTTTCTTTTATTGTCCATCACCCTTTGAAACCAATGCCTTGTCTTGACTTAAATGCTGAAGTGCAGTTTGAATGAAGTGTGGAACGTGCGCAGTTTTCATAAATAGCGGTACTACATATGCAAGTGCTAATAACGCAAAGGACATGACTATGCAACTACTTATTCTATAATAGTGACTTAAACACCTTGCTTGGAGATATAAAATGAAATAAATGAGGGTGATGAGCGCCATTAACTTATATGTATGTGTATATTTTGAAAATATGCAATAAACAGTGAGAAAAAATTCATTAAAGAAAGTTATAACTTCAGTAATGTGTTGCCAGATAAATCCACTAAAGTCGATTTTCGAAAAAATAAGGAAAAGATATAACAAGTGGATTGAAAGTTTGCGTATTTTCATAAAATTAATTACCAAAAAAAAAAAAATAAATAAAATT
Organism: Bactrocera dorsalis; assembly: GCF_023373825.1. Lineage (NCBI taxonomy): Eukaryota > Metazoa > Arthropoda > Insecta > Diptera > Tephritidae > Bactrocera > Bactrocera dorsalis. The sequence goes on from NC_064304.1 coordinate 90,740,538, forward strand.
AATTAAAAAAATGTGGCAACCACTTTGGTAATATTTTTTTTTTAATTCTGACTTTTTTTAAACTTTTTAATTTTTGTTTTTGTAATAATTGGTTGAATTTACAAATATTTTAAAATAAACATATTTAAGGGGTTACATTGGACTCCTCGGGTAAAAAACAGCCTTTTATAAAACATTTTTTTCTCATATAAAAAACGAAATATTTTATCAGAATTTTTAATTGGTACTAACATACACTATTAATAAAGAAATACTGAAATTTTTAGAAAAAAATATTTTAAACTACTCGGAAAAAAATTAATTTTTTCTGAGAAATATTGATAGTCGAAAAAGTCTGCTCGTATTTCTAATCAAACTTCAACTTATTTTTTTCATAATTATAATAATAAATAAATAAACAAATATGTACCATTTTGGTCCACCACGTTTTGCCATTTTTCCGCTGGAGATATTATTCCATCAGCGTAAATCGAAATTTCGAAATTTCCAGAACGAAAGCGAGCGAACCGTTGTTGTGCCGCACGAACTCATGCAGCATCATCTCCGTAAACTTCACAAATTTCATTGGTGGCTTGCGTCGCATTCTTCAATACAAAAATTTCAAAATATAGCTAAGTTCTTCATAATTTTCACTCATTTTTGAACAGCTCTAACTTTTTCCCAACTCCCGCGAATTTAATTTTTTTTTAAGAAATTAATCTTGAAATCTTACCTTTCCAACACTATATGGTATGACAGAATTTGATTGGTATCACTGGAGATATACGAGTACAACGGCATCTATTGACAGAATACGAAAATACTTTTTCGACTACCCAATATTTTCTAGTGCTACATTTTATTATTAAAAATTTACGCAGAGTTTAAGTAAATAGCACCCATTCTCAAAAAATTTTCTCTGAAAAACATTTATGTACTATATAACTTCTTTTATTTACATTTAAAACTTCAATTTTTGTTCTTCATTACTTCTATTTATATTTTTGCTAAAAACGCTTTAATCTTTGCTTCATTGCTTGCAAACTCAATGCATTTACTTTGGCTTTATATGCAATTTATTCCAAATTCGTTCTTGTCTTTAGTTGTTGGTTGGTGTCTATTGTATTGGTGCTTAAGGTTTCGCATCACACCATTGCTGTTTTACTTCCTTTGAATAGAAATTGCAGTTTTCTGTTGACTTCACCTAGAACCTTCTCCGTAGTAACCAACATACTCGTATATATTGTATAATATGTTTGTATATACAACTGAAGCAAGGCGAAAGGGCTAAGAAGTAGCTTTCCGCAGCGCACTCCAGCCAACGTTCACCGGGCCATTCATCCGCAAAGTCCATGTGCCGCTAAGCCGCGTGAGGGTTATTGACATGAACCTTGAGTTCTGTGTGTTCGCAAATAAAGAGTGTTATTTTTGCTATAATTTTATTTATTTCTTATTTATTTTCATGTTTATTTATTTCTTCTTATTTTCGTTTTTGCGTTTGCTTATTTATTCCATTCACAACGTCGCTATCACACTTCCTTTACTGCACGGCACAGGGCGATTATTTACATTCTTACAAGTACATATCAATGTGTGCGTGTGTGTAACAGTATGTTATAGAGTGCTCAGCTTAGCAGTTGTCTGTGGTGTTGGCAGTAATGGCGCAAATAGCAGCGTCCACAAATTGGTGAAATTTCATTCAATTAGAATGCCATTCTTGGTGGCTAAGTAGTTGTTGGCGATTTGCACACGCCTCGCTCTGCTGACAGCGTTAACAATATGATTGCCCACTTATAGAGTTACTTTTCTACTTAGCATTTGCAGATTTAAGTACGTACAAATGTAGAAACATAGAAAGTAGGGGCGAAAAATTGAAGGAGAAGAATAGTGCAAAAGTGTTTCATTGAAATGTGTGAAGAATCAAAAGAGTTTAGCAACGAACTTGTTCCATACTTGCTCATCCCTTATAATTAAATATAAAAAATATTATATAACATTTTTTATATTATATAACATTTTATATATTATAGGACATTGCATAAAATCTTACAACAGAAAAAAAATTTTTTTTGATTAATAATTAATAAATTTTTTTCGTATACTTATTGATTTTCAACCATGCATATTTTTCATTGAAAATTTTTACGGAGAAAATATATTTGAACACCGCTAAGAAATTGAAACGAACAATATAATATTTATATATATAATTTTTAAAATTTTATTATCGCTGTGCTGGCAAAATTAATTATTTTATAATTTCTTAAACAATTTGCTGCGCATAGAAACGAAGTGTTAAGTAAGAGCTGCCAGTCAATTATTACGGCAAATTTTGTTTTGACATACTAATTGCTTCTTGCACTGTTGTTGTTGTTGTTTTTAAGTTGGACTATGCATTATGTTTATTTTTATTTTCCATATGCCATAATATTTGCGTAATTTCCATTCACACCCATTACTTACTCAATACATTAGTAAGAATTCGCCTTCCCTATTCAGTTGAGGCTAAATATGATACATAAAGTTTATACTCAATCATTAGCCATTAGCCCCATAGTAATACACGAATTTCAAGTTCAGAAATATCCTAAAAAATATTTTCTCGGCTGCGACACGCTAGAAGACACATATTCAACCTTGGGGCTACACAGGGGCATAAATACATATGGACCCAATATACACGGTACATGCTTGTATATTATAAAACTGTCTAAATATATATTAAACCTGCGTTTCAGAATAATGACACACGTTCTTTTGGTGTGATAGGAGCTGCTTTTGATTTATGACTCACTGCAAATTTTTACTGCCAAACTCGTCTTTTCGATTTTACTTATGCAATAATATCATAATCTTATTAACTCCTAAGAAAACCAAACAACACAATATAAATATAAAATAGACTAAATATAATATATAAAATATAACATAATTACTTTAGAATTTTATATTCGTAAATTTGACCATTTTTATATAACGGGTAGGCCATCTAACGTTTTAAATTTGAATTATCTATATTTCGACATTGGAAACGTCAAATACCATTCGGAAAGTGACAAATATTCAGTAAAATGTCTAAAATTTACGAAATGGGTCGCTATTCACTAGAAGAAAACTGGGAAATATTGAAAACAGTTTGGGCAGAAGATCGTTTGACCGAGGATGGTAAATTTTACCGAAAAATTACTCAGGACGAGGCTCATTTCCACCTCGATGGTCACGTTAACCAGCAGAATTGTCGCATTTGGGGCACAGAAAACACGCACGAAATCGTCGAGAAGCCAATGCACCCAGCACGAACCACTGTATGGTGCGGATTTTGGTCTGGTGGAATCATCGGCCCATTTTTCTTTGAAAATGAAGAAGGAACCACCGTAACCATCAATGTGAGCGACAATGTTAACCGAATTTTTCTTCAAGCGAATTGAAGAGGAGGACTTGGACAACATTTGGTTCCAGCAGGACGGCGCTACGTGCCATACAGCAAACGCTACACTCAATCTTTTACGCCCTATCTTCGAAATTTAAAATTTTATGTGGCCCACCCTATACAAACATACTTTGAATATTTTTAAAAACGTTTTCCTTAACTCTTAATTATGGCATAGCGACTTTATTTTACATACAGTTACCATATGTCATATTTATTAATAAAAGATATGGAAATTTGTGTCCCCTAAGGAGTTGTAAATGAACACAGTAAAGCACAAAACTTAGACATAATTATATATTTATATAATATTTATATATATTTATACATATATAGTATGTAATACGTATTGTTCTTACCATATATACATATATATACATGCATCTTCAATCAACCGCCAACTTTCGAAACGGTGCTTAATAAATATTTCCGCGCATTATGCTTTAGCACAAATTCCCAATAATAAACTTACTCTAGCAAAGGTTACTTCTAAGCTATAATCTGAGTATTTTCTAAACAACCTTTTCGTTCACACCGTTTTTTTCTTTACCTTTGGCTGTTGTTCGCTCATTTAAGCTCTTCTAAGCTGCTGCTTTGCCGTTAATCACTTCTTTGCCATCATTTACCTTTTCGAATTCGCAACACGAAAATTAGCCGTGAATTCGACAGAAATATTTATATTTAGTATTTAATTTGATTTGTTGGACACCGCGTCTTTTAATGGCATTGTCATTGCTCACCTTTTGTGCTTGAGCTCATAACTTAAGATTTTTTATTTATAGTGTTCTAAGGAACTATGAGTCATGCAGAACAGCTTTAACTGTTTCAACGATTGGCATTTGAAACTAAAAGATTGAGGATTTGAAACTAACGGCTTTTCAGTGTGTAAGCAGTGATATTTGGAGAAATAAGAAATTCGTAAAGAAAGTTTATATAAAAAAAGAAGAATAGTTGTAATAAAGTAATATGGTATGAAGTACTCCATAAGAAATGGCAATAATATTTATTTCACCTTTAAACCTGAAAGCGATGTAAAGTTAAAATTGCCTGAGATATGTATTTGTATTAATAATCAGCATACATTATAATAATATTTACGTTTTACCGATTTATTATTTATTCTTATTTCGAGGTTAGATTTCGCTCAATACGTAATTCTCAATAATGAACCAACTCAATATAATTTAAAGAGTTATGTTCAACAAAAAATTTTGTACATATAAGAATTGAAATGTGAGAGAGATTGTTGGAATTATAATAATACTGACGACAATTTTTTCTGCATTTTGAACACGCCTCATACAGTCACACAATGATATAAGAATACAAATTTACTTAAGAGATTGGATATACTTTTCTTATTCAACGGTTTAAAGGTTTTTGGGGTCAAATTTTGTTAAAAATTTATGCCTGAAAACTTTTTTTCAATGGTCTTATCAATTATATATACATAAAAATCAGGAAAAGATGTCAATATCATCTTATAATAAGCATAACTACTACATATTGCAGCTTGCTAATTTATTTCGAGCAATAATTAATATAATAAAATTCCAATAAGTTAGTAAAATGAATAATAATGCGAGTTATGCTGGATGCTAGTAATGCTGGATATCTACTGAAATCCGGATTTCTGGTTATTGACACCACTAGCTCAAGTAGCTATTCTCCGTGATTTGTCGCAATTTTATCTGTCAATCACATTGAATGCATGTTTTCCTCTACTTTCCTCTATTCTTCTGATATTTAAGTTTTCATTAGCGCTCATATCAGTTTGTAATCTTATTGTCACGTTCCAGAAAGAAAAATAAAAATGTCTGCTAGAAATAATCATGATTAAGTATAAATAACTTTGCATTTATCAGCGATTATAAATGTTAACGAGTAAGGAAGAACTAAGTTCGGGTGCAATCGAAGATTTTATACTCTTGAAAGTTGAAGGAATCAAAGTCAGGAAATACCTTAAGATATAAAACGTCTACCAGAATATCGGAATCCAAGCAATTTTATTTATACATACATATACTATATATATATAATCCTAAATGGTGACTACTCCACTTGGACTCAGCAAGTGAGCTCCATCTGGTATATCAAATGATCAAACTGGTCTATGCGTGGCTTATTGGCCTACCAGATTAACCTCACCTAACCTACTATACGAGTATATAACTCATATACTGACCGACATTTGCAAAAAATGTGCCTCACATACAATCACCAATCATATGGAGTAAAGTCAGTCGAATGTTCAAAAATCCTGATATTAGTGTAATTGGGGATAGATCAAGTTTTCGCCGAATTTTACCTGTTTTATGCACAAAGATATACTATTATGAGTAGAATAAGGTCTATCATTATGATTGAGATAATTCACATATTGGGCGATGAAAGTAAAAAATCACCAGGAAGTTCGTAATCTTTATATTAGGTATGTGGGAAGTATTAACTCCATTCAACCTATTTTTGACACACAGATATGCTACTAAGAGAATTAGTCTGAAAATCATTCATATATCTCCAACATTGATTAATATAACTGTTAGGTGAAAAAAAAACTATTATACTCAGTAGCAACATGTGGCAAGAGTATAAAAACTAAATGTAAATATGTGACAACAATTTCTGCCTTAAGCAGGCAGAACCTTTCTAAAACACACATAGATTATATAATAAGTTTTTATGACGTTTTCGTGGAACAGCTTCCTTGCAATTTAATTGTGATTTCAGTTTTGATTTTATTTCAAATTATTCTCAAAGAAAAAGTTCAACGCTTCGATTTACCTCATTGCATATTGTATTTAAGCGACGCCCTCATGGCACCAGCAGCGTAGTTAAACGTCCATACTTTCATACATATGTATGTATATTATATACATATGTACTTACATAGTGTTTATAAATATGTATATGTATGTATAAGTGCTTGTGCCGGCGCTGCGTTTCTCCCGCGTGCTTGGGTCGTGCCCACTCAGCGGATGTGTTAAAAGCACGTTCCAAACACGCTTCTCCGCTTAGATAAATTCGTAAAACATAGACATGAGTATATACCTATGTGTGTATGTATGTATGCATACATTATGCACATACGTAATTCACGCATTTGGCTTTTACTATTGTTGCTCTTCGTTTGCTGTGTTTACTGGCATGAAATGTAATTAATTATTTGCGCGTTGAGTTCTGGTATTATCGGATATTTAATGACATGGAAAATAATTAATTTTTTTACAAATAACATTTTTATTTCATGCAACGATTTGCTAAGCAATTAAGCATAATTTTTTAGAATGTAGTCAAATGTATTATTGTTGTGCGATAACAGACCTCTTAGACAGTGTTTGTTAGAAAGTCTGCTTTGATGAAATATGTGTGCCTATTAACTACTAAATCCGAGCAACCTTTCTAACCATCAACCTGGTTTCCATTGGAGACATTTGGTTCACAAAAAACCTCTTAGAGCTTTGTGTTCAGTCAAGCGACCCATCCAACTTAGTGCTCAGTGATGTCATGAGTATTAAAGAGATCGTACGCGTTTTCAAGCTTTTATAGCCAAGAATAATTATTCTCTATTTCCTATAGTCTTATCTCTCTCTATATTATAATAGATCAGTGCGGTCATCACTTAGTTGAAACCATCCTAAAAGTATTTCAACATTCTGCATAAAAATTAAAATTTTATTATTACTTTTAGTCATTTTCCAAGTTTATTATAACTAAATCCTGAACTTTTGTTCTTCTAGATTCTGCCGCCAATTCCACAGCAGCTTCTTCAACAGAGGTGCCAGCAGAGACCACATTATCGGCGCAACATGACGATGCTGCTGCGCCGAGCACGGCCACCACCAACAACAGTGCGCCTGCGCCACCATCCGGCTTACCGGTGACCACAATAGAACCGATCGCCACTACCGAGCCAACGACCACGCCCACTTACGAATATAGCAGCGAGCGACAGGCAAAGGAGCATAAAGAACACGAAGGCGACATTAATGCGCATCAAACTATTACAACAACAACGACTAGCGCAACGCCCGAACTGAATGAAGCCATCGTAGTACCACATGTATTGGCCGAGCATGCGCATCAGATTATCGAAGAGGAGAAGGCTGAGCACAATCACAATCACACACATTTGACCAAATATGAAGCGGAGCATATACAACACATACACGGACATCATGGACACGAACACGCGCACGAACACGAGCACGAGCACGCGCATGATCACGAGCACGTACATAGTGATGATGACGATCACGCACATCATGATGAACATGCGACACATGATCACATCGCTGAAGAGCACTCGACGGAGCATGTGATCTCCTCCACTGCGAATGACATTTTTGCCGAAAACAAAGAGCCCAGTCAACCGTTAGACGTTCAGTCTGTTGACGGTGTCAAGAGTGAAGATAATGAGCATGACGCACACAACGAAGAGAAGATAGTGCACACGCCCGCTGAAGTGCTAATCAATCAGATATCACATGAATTCGAAGAGGATAAGGACCTGAATAACTTTCGCCATCCGGCAACTCTGATCACTGCCAGCAATAGCGATGAATCGATGATGGCTGCCATGATGGCTGCAGCAATGCAGAAAGAAAACGAAAGTGATAGCACAGCTGCAGGTGCTGCGGGCGACGCAGCCGGGACACAACACGAAGACGATCCATATCACGAGCATATACTCTCCGAGCAGCACGATCGTTTGGCGGAGCAGGAAGATTTTAAACTAATTGCCGAGGACATGAGCAGTTCCACAGAAGCGGCCACCGAGACGACAACCAAATCAACTGGAGAGGATGTTTCGAAAACGATCAGCACCGAAGAGAGCAAAACAATTGTTGTGCCAGCAATGGCTGAGTCGAACTCTACAAATGAAGAACGTGGACGCGCAATGAATATTGTGCACGAAGATGTTAAAGAAGAAATGCCCGCAACAACAATAAAATCTAATGCCATTGAAGAACCAGTTGTGGTGCCGATGGTTGAAGGACAGTCTCACGATCATATTCATACGCACGATCATTTGGACGCACAAACAACGCCAACAATAATACTAAGCGACAACATGGAACACAATAACAACAGCGCTGAAACGCACAACAACCATGGCGAATCACCATCAACACCATTCCCACAACATTTCTTCTATCATGGCGAGGGTCGCTCTGTGGGCGATAGCATTTCGGCGGAGAACGATGATGTGCCATTGAACTATCATTACCACAACTTTGTGACCACAGAACGCGACAACAACAACAACAATAAAAGTGTTGTGCATAAGAGTGGTGCTTTGGTTGACTTGAGTGATATCAACATGGACGATGACGATCAAATGGATATGACGCACAACGCCTACGAACAACAACAACAGCAATACGAACAAAATCAGCCTTTGGCACACAACCCAAACAATCATAGCGCCACTGAAGAGCTGCAACAACAGCAGCAACAACAAGAGCATGAACATGAACATCACTTGAAGATCACCGAGGTTACATCACCGGTGGTGGGTGCGGCTGCCATGCATCAAGACTGCACCGGCAGCGATGACAGAATGTACAAGGTAAGTGATGCATGAGTGTGTGCGTGTTCAATAAAACTATTGAGTGAATACAAGGTGTCTACAACAACAACAAGAGAAACAACCACTATCTTCTTATATTAGAGGCTTAAGAATATCGAAATTTTAATTATATAATACAATGTTATATTACATACATATGTATGTTATCTACTTTAGATAACGTGTGACAAATGCTTGATATTCATATTTTATTTATTTCAAGTGCGTATTACTCTATTGTCCACAACTTATGTAACACTTATTGTTTTTCTTTATCTTCTCTGTTTATTCGATGGCAAATACTCTTCCGCCGTTACGTTTGGTCTCATTACTAATCAAAGCGCGTTCGGACGCTCCAGTCGATAAAACAATGGTGTTTTACTTTAAGCAAAAAAGCTCAAATAAACTGCTTGGCGTTTCGCAATCTGCTCACGATTTCGAAAACCAGATTTCGGTGGCGCTTCATTAACAAGATTTTTCACTTTCTTCTTGCGTAGCAGAAAACGAAAACACACTAAACACATACATACACAAGTGATCAGGTTTATTTTGACGATATTCTCTTTTTTTTTGTAATTTATGCACTTAATAAATTGCGTAACATTTTTCATTCGGCGAACTGCCCAATATTGCTGAAGTTTTTGTTAGGAATCCGAGTTGTTTTTAACATTATAGCGGTATTTAGTTCAATACAGCTGCAAATGTTGAATTCAGTGCTTATCACAAACGAAATAAGCAGTTTGGTTTATAAAGCACTGTCATTTTGTTGTGGTGCTCTCTTTAAAATAACTGTGCGAGTATACGCAATCCATTTTACTTTTCGCCACCATCACTTTTAAGCTTATATATTAATCCTCTAATCAATCTAAGAACTTCAAATCAGTTACATTAGTCATTTCAACACAATCAGTTTGATATGAAGCAATTGTTAATCTCTTTTTTTGGCAATATCACTGGGATATACGATTTAATAGAAAGATTCAAGAAGTTTTTGAAAACATTAGCGATAACCCAGCTGATTCCTCGCTATTAAAAGATAGCTCTTCTATCACACAATCTGACATCATAACACTACCGCTATGAATAGTTCATAAGTTCTTAATGGCGTATCTTTTTGAAGACAACATTTTTTTATGCTCAGCTTACACCTCTCAAGCCAATATTACAAGCTGATCTTAATATCAAGCCAATTTGTACGGGCTTGCAATATATCCTATAATATAATATATCCACCTCTATCTCAGAACAATCCAATCTGAACACCTTCCTGTATGCGCCCTTTGAATTGATGAATCTGTTGCCAAAGCTATAAAGCTATTTATGAGTGAGGTTTTGGGTTTGAGGTTTATTTAACATTATTAACTACAACGATGATGTATTTTGAGACAAAATCATGAACTATATGATAGGTAAAAACTGGATCAACAGTGTGATATGTTCAGAAAATATATTCGAGACCATATTTATTATAATTAAGATCTAATTTTACAGGTCAAACCATATATATAGATTTAACTAGAGAATATGTGATTTGAGGCCCTATGTTCCACCTAGGAACTACGGGGAAATATATGTGACCTGGTCTACGAAAAGGGTTTTAGTTAAATCTTAGAACACAACGCCCGAAATTGAAAAAATAATGTTTCATAGAGCTTTACTCAAGTTAAGGTACAGAGCTAGAGTCTCAGTGAACTTTTGCACGTATTTATTGAACTTAATACCTTCAATATTCAAAGAAAGTTCCAAAAGACTTAAAAGCTTTGTGATCGCCTTAAAGCACTTTGTCGATGTCTGATGGTTTGCTTTTTTATTTTTTGGTATCGTCGTATCTATTCCTAACCTAACCTAATCTCGATTTCTCATCCGAAAACTTAAGGTTCTTAAGATTTTGCTAACGCTTTTTAGCGATTTTAGTTTTTGAGATGTATCAATTAGCATGACATGGTTCATATTAGCTTCTAACAGTTCGCAACAATGTGCTGAAACCTTCGCAAATGTTAAATCTATTCTTTTGGAACAAGTGACTCGCATACAAATTGGGGAATTGGTAGCAGGTAAAAAATAATTAATACGTTCCATACCTAGAAGTCCTTCAAGTCGACATATGATTTTTAAAGGAAGGAGAACTTGTTAGGTATCACTCGCATATGAGATTTCGGGAGCTATGCAGGAGATAGTATGAAACAAGCAATTGAAATCTTTTGAGTTCGAAAAATCGTCCGATTTAAAAACAGGATACAAAAAAGTCTATAGTTATAAGAGGAACTCGATAATTTGATATTTGATAAATTTACACTAAGTAAGATTTTAGAGGATTTGGAAGAAGTATTCTGGATGTACTGATATGAGAATGGCAAATTTTATATTAGATCTAACACACTTTAAGTCAAATTGTGAAAAAAAATATTAGAACTTCGGCGCCTTGCACTTACTCGTTGAATGGGCGTGGTCTCTCTAGTTCAGAAAGTTTACAAAGAGGTAACAGTTGGTGTTAAGGGTAAAAAGAAGTATCTCCTTGCAGTAACTCATCAAAAATAACTAAAATTTTGATATATAAGTATAATACTTAATAAAATCAGTTCAATCTCGTTATGAAATTATGAAATTTCATATTGAGAAAGTGCGTACGCTGACACATTATACGATACAGATATTAAATTCGCGTTTATGCAACCGAAACTTCGATATCCACTTAAGGTGTCGCCAAGCATTCATACTTTTCGTCAAAGCTTTAATTATCATATTTACAATGGTCTTATAGTTTACAGTAATCGAGCTGCCACCAAATGGTACGAAGCGCCACTCGCGCCCAGCGCAACCGACAGACCAGTACCGGCAACAATACACATACACTTGCAACTATAAGTGTGCCTATGTGTATACATTTGTAAGCACTCAAGTGTGTGTGTGTGTGTGTTGCCGGCCGGTACTCATTAAAGCGTTGCATAGCTGTCGGTCCGTCATCAACACGGGTTTTTACCTGCATAGTCTGCTTGCCGTAAGCGCTTACAAACATACAAGCAAACATATGAACTCATATTGCAGTTACGTGTGCACTTATGTATATATGAGCGTGCATTTGTGTGTGTGCACATACTTACATTTGCTTGGTTATCTGTCTTTTGACTTGTGCATTTTATTTTGCACTTTCATTGATGCCTTTACGTATACTTCGGCTCCGTTGGCTGTGTTGGCTCTGTTGGCGCATCTAATGAAAACGAAAAACGAGAAAACGCAATTTAAAAATCGAATTTTACTTTCACTTTTCAAAATGGTCTGCAAATATTTTCATTTATTGTCGTGTTGTTTGCCCACTTAAACGGCAGTGAAGCATTCAGCCGCTTCGTGACGCATTTCGTGTCAATAGCTGCGCTGCTGGACATGCACATGCCACAATGCGCTCGCCGACCACCGCGTTCCGCCTGCCACACGAGAGCCGCATGCGCGTCTGCGCCTAGCAGGTGCTTTTGTGTATTTGTTGTTATTATAGTTGTTGTTGTTGTTGGCTGGTCTTGGTGGCGACGCAATGCGAAATAACTTTGCATAGTCAAGTGGTTGCCTAAATGACTGCCAATAGGCGTGGCATTGCGAAAGTGTTGACTTTAAATGGCTAATTTTCTCTGTACAGTCTTGTTTACTGTTATTGTTTACACCGCTTTGACCTCTGACATAGTTTATTGGTAAACAGTTGTGTGATAGCAGAGGGTACCTCTTTACAAAATATTATTGTTATGAGTCAATTGAGATATACAAAATGTTTTAAGCAAAAAGTAACTCTTCCATAGGAACTTTCCACTTGGAAACTATATTACAAGTGCTTAAAAGACTAACTTCCGATAAAAGAGGTCTTGAATAATTAGTATTTAGTTATTGTTGTTGTAGTGGCAGAAAACGTTCTGAAGTAATTTGAAGAAATGCCTCCAGTTTGATAGTCCTTAACCGGTTAAAATCCGGGTCCGTGCCGGTTACGTAGACCCGACCGTCGCGTGAAGGGGATTAGTACTTAGTCTCACCGCCTGGTGGCGCTACTATCGCAAGAGAATTTACTTCTACATGTTTGTAGACTACTACTGTTAGCTGAATCGTAGTTATAGTTTTATTTTAACCACCAATAGATCAATGATTTAACTCTAGTTTTGAAAGGAAAATCGCGTAGTGAAATAAAAAAAACTCTTAGATAGTTATATAGCAACTCCACTCATTCAATGCCGCCCGTCAAAAATTGTCTGAACGAGTTTTAACATGGTCTAATGAAGTTTACTGAAGAGTTACCTCTCGGTGGCTACCGTTGAGAATAGCCTGACATAAGTATACAAAATCGTATTATCAACAACTGAATGTACGGTAGCCAATACCGTACATATGCTATAGAGCTGCATGACAACCGTGAGACCATTTCACAGCAATATTTGTTGCTTTTTAAATGCATTATGACGCAGATTCACATTTTTTTCGTGACCGTCGGCGAAATAGATCCATACCAGTACACACTTGATACCAAGGAACCCAGTGAAATTCAAACGGTGATACTGAAGGCGGGTACTGTCTCATTAACCCGAAAGGAATTGGCTATCGTTTTCTAAAATTCTTACGATGTGATCTAACTACGTCGACTATCATTGAGCTCATTGAGAACCTTCGACGACGAAGAATAAACGGTTCTATTTGGCGCCTTAATGGCTTGAATTTGGTAACGAACTATTAACCCATCTACAGCAATCTCTGGATTTCACTGCGTGCTACTTATTTTTGTTTCCAACCTAAGAAAGTTACTCGAAAAATTACTTGAAAATGTTATCACCATCACCGAGGCTCCCTTTGCAGACCTCCATAAAGCACATTCTTTACACTGGTGTGAAATAGCCGAGTAAATTATCGGAAAAGAAGACGATGCATGAAATCAGAATTGTATGAAAACGTGGGTAGATAAATCGTATGAAACAAATATTTTAAGAAATATTTGCAATTCCCATACTTGTGTACTACTTCCGATTTTTATCTTACCTAAGTATTTAGTAAATACTTGTTTAAAGATTTTATATATTATTAAAGTGGATTTGCTTCCGGCACTAAACATTTTATTTCCCAAATTACTCTATAAATACATTAACACCTTTCTAGTGACTTCGCTAAGCTCATCTAGCGATTTGCTTCCCGATGCCGGCCTGTTGCCGGTAGTTGTAACACAATTACGGAAATCAAAATCAAATACACATTTGCATTGTCGGTATGTAAATATGTTTGCTTGTATCTTGCATGAGGTCTGTAAATAGGTAAATGGTTGCCAGGTAAATAGGCGAAGACAAGTTTTCTCTGCGGCAAATGCGGAATCGCTCGCCACCAGACAACCTTCCGAAAAATGCAAAGAAAGTCGTTTGGAAAATCAAATCCACAAAAATTTCCGTTTGCATGGCAATTTGTTGAGCAACTTTCAAGCGAAATGTAGATGCTGCACATGGCCACCAAAGATCCAGTTTGCATTAAGCAAATTATGGAAATAAATTTTGGAAAAAAAATTAAAATAAAAAAAAAACGAAATCTATAATTTTTGGCATTTGTGTGCAAAAATTGCATTTTGTTTTTGTAGCAAAAATGCAGCTGAATGCAAATGCGAGTGAAAACCCAACAAAAATAAATGGCAAAACAGCAATTAAAAACATATGTAAACCAAAATGCATTGCAACAAAAGGCACGGCTTGTTTTTACTTCATTTTATTGTGTTTATTTTGAATTTTTGCGTTCTCTTTTTTTTGCTTTTGTTATTTTGTGTGCTTTTGCCGCAGCCTTAGTGTAAAAGTCCGTTGAAAAATGCGCACAGGCACCCTAATATGGTTGCGAGTGGAAAAGTCAACCAGCCACAAGCAAACCTGTACAAGCGCACATACCTATTTATGCATATTTACCACAGCAATCAACAGCTGCTGCAGTCACTAAGGCGGCAATGACGGCGGCTCTACGTGCAGCTGAAAAATGTTTGCGCGCCTTGCCATTATCTATATATCTGGTTGTTGCTCCACTTTTCAGCCAAATAAGCAATTAAAAAACAAATAAAAAAATAGAAGTTGTAGGTCTCAAGAATTTGTAAACAATTTTCAAAGTTAACATTTGGCCCACCAGCGGCGTTTTTTCCTCTTTTAACTTGACATAAGCGAAGTATCTTCCGATTGCTTTTGTTGAGCAACATGAGTAGTTTCACATTCATAAAGCTTTTATTTAGTCTTATTATTGGTTGTCGTTTCAAGGGTCTAAACCAATCAAGCGCTGGTTCATCGAATCCAAAAGCAGACCTCACTCGATTGTATAAGATCATCTATATATGGCTGATTTGCTTGTTAAAAAGTTTAGTCTGACGATATAGATAAAAAAAAATATAAAAATATCTGTTCAGCATCCCAACTTTACTGTAATAAAGGCTGGAATAGCAATCATACTTACTGCTTGAAACCATTTCTAATATCATCAGCTTGGAAAGCTTTAATACTTTACAATCAACAAGGAGTTGGAGGTATTATTGGATTTATACTCGTATATACAGTCGGATCAGTTTTCTTGTATTGGAGAGGTTTATTGCAGTCAATTAGATGCAGACCATAAGTATATTAGTTTTTCTAGATTCTATTATGTGACTGGCGCATGATGAATCGATAATCAAGAGTAAATATCTCGTGTTTAAATCAACACTTCGAGATTGCAATAAAGTTACTAATGCAAAGAAAGTGTATATTATATTGCATCTACACTTTAAAAGTCATTTATTTAAAAACTAAATTTTTCACTTAACAATTTAACGATTATCAACCAAAATACTGAGCAAAGCAAACAAAAGACTTAAGCACGAAACTTGTTGCTTATAACAATTAAAATATGTCCCGGTACTCAGCCAAGTCCAATTCACGAGAAACCTTTTAAGGTATTTCCTTATTAGACAGCCACAAACAAAGTGAGTAATATATTGTACAAAAGCAGTGTTATTTACATATATACACATACATATATTTATAGATATGTATGTTTATGCATGTGTCCAATTAAATGGGTAAATATTACCGCAATACAACAGCTTTTCAATTGCGTTCATAATTAATTGATTGCCGAGTATAAGAATGTCTATTGACGTAGAGTTGTTGAGTCAAGCCACATAACGGCTTAAAGCGCCTACAATACATATACACATATATGTATATACTAAAGTGTTTTGTAAGTAAATTGTTGTTCTATTGATGCTGAGTTATGTGTGAAATTTAATTTATTAATACAAGTGTACAGTGTTTCCTGAATAATTGAACGCGGAAATTAAAAAAAAATATATAAATGATTGATAATTAAGTAAATATGCGCCTAAATCCAAGGTATAAAGTTCGGAAAGTGTATTAAGGCATAAGCGTAGTCATAATACTTTGATACTACATATGAGTAAAGGAAATATTCATAAATTTTCTATGCTTACTGTCTATTAAGTACAAGCTAGGTATGCATGTATCAGAAGAAATTTTTGTTTAGAATGCAATTGTTTGATCTATCAGATATTTACAACATCTTTTTCACTTTGTGAGTTTTAAATTATTTTTTTATTATTAATGATGCGGCTGAGAACGTTTGTCATCAAATAGATTCCGTATAAGAGCATAAATAAAAAAATTTTAATAATTCAAGGACAACTGACACACACTTCACATATTTGGAGAGATCGGAAAATCCTCAATTGAATTGAAATCTTTGCATATAGCAAGTTCAATTTATTATCCGATACTCAGACATATGGTAGATTATCGTTGACGACTTCCACCCAGCGAATAACAAAACCCTCTTAAGTCTTTATTATACTGAATTATTGCTGATTTCTAGCCGAATTGTTGGAAACAAATTGGAAGTTTTGAACAATAATAAAATATTTTGCTAAAAAAATGTATCCTGAAACTTAGTTATACATTTACTTACTTATAATTCACGATTTTTCGTGCTTTCCTGTTTGAAAATGTATAGCTTTTTCTCTAAAGAAACATTTAAAAGGTTCTTGTATACAACATTAACTCTAAATGGCCATTGAATTCATTACAGCAACCTATAAATGAAAAAAAAAATCCATTATAGAATTGTTTAGCTGAACGTGCCTCAACAAATTTTAGGCTGTGCCTTTCCATTAATATTAACGACCGTTAAACAAATCACCTTTGATTGAAAATGAAAACCATATTTGCCACTAACAAAAAATTATGAATATCAAGCACCCATCTCAGCATCATAAGGCGCAGCAAATACATTAAATGGAAGACATAAAATATGTTTACATCGAACTTAATTTATTATTTGATTCTAAGCGGTTTCAATTTTTTAAATACCTTACCATTTTACACATACATATAAACCACATCTCTCAAGCTCTTTCTTCTACTTATTTTGCAGAATGGCGAAACAATGAATCGCGGCTGTGATGAGCGTTGCACATGCAATCGCGGCGAATGGATTTGTGAACCCCGTTGCATGGGTAACACATTCAAACTGGTTGGCGGTGCGCCACATATGGATGTGACTCACTGCCAGCAGGTGGCTGTAGATGAATGCTGTGCGACCATGGAATGCGGTCTCTTGCCGACAATGAGTGCACCAGAATTGAATGCTGAAGGTGGACTGAATGGTGAGTGTGGCGAAGAACTGCTATGCTTTACTAGTGAGGAGAAGGGGGCTTTTATTATCAGTTATTTTTTTGAGTAAAAATTAATATTAGGCGTGGCTGTCTTAGCAGTTTTGCTTTCATATCACTTTCATATCGCATAAGACAATCTAGTGAAATTTACGCTACCGAAAAGTTAAGGAATTTTTTGTTGTTTTTATTTTATTTGTGAAACGGTAAAAAAACATTTTGAAACTGAAATTGCAGAGAATGAAAGTTCACCACCAGATTAAAAAAAATACGTTTTCTTTTGAAACAAACGCTAATTAGTTGTTGGAAGAAATCACAAATCGAAATGAAAGAGTTAAAGAGTACAAATTTCATTTCTCTCAAAAGCGTTGCGCAAAATTATATAAAGCGAAGGCAGAAATGAAAGAAAAATTAATTTTATGTCAATTTCTTTTCTAAAAGCATTTTTTTAACCAGTTTACTCATTCATTAAAGCAGTTGAATTAATGTCGATTTAAGCACCTACTTCCGATCTCAAAGTGATTCATTGCATCTGCTTTTTATAAGAACAATAAACTTTAACGGTAATTCTCCTGCTTTAGCAACATAACAATTTTCGCAAAACTAACAAAGGGAGAAATACAAAAATAAAAACTCGCACTTCCAAGACCACCAAAAAAATGCATTGTCAGCACTGCTTGGGAAGGCCATGCAATAGGAAACACCCAAGCCATAAGCTCGAAAAAACTTTAATATCAAACAAATGCCATTATCTCATATGATTTATTTGCCACATTTTGCTTATTCAAGCTTTGTTTGTTCTTCTCATTTCATTTGCTATAAAACAAAAACAATAAACCAAAAACACATGTGAAACCACAAAAATGCGCTAAATTCATCAAAAAAAAAACAACAACCAAATAAAATGCAACGCATAACACGCCACCTACCACTGACAAATGCAACAAAAACAAAAACAAATACTATATATTTGCACACGTTCTCAATTCGCGGCACGCAGCCTCCGCGCAAGCGCCGCGACCCGACTGCCACTACAAAGGCAGCGTGTACAAATTCCGTGAGCGTCTCGAAATCGGCTGTGAACAGATCTGCCATTGCGACGAAGGTGGCGTAATGAATTGCAAATCGCGCTGTCCGGAACGCAATCACACGCGACTCGACAAGTGTGTGTACGTGAAGGATCCAAAGGACATTTGCTGTCAATTGGAGCTGTGCGATGTCACGCTGGACGATCACGAGCAGACGGCCTCACCGCCGACGGCGCAAAACTCGATTGGCGACGAGCAATATGGTTCAGAGGAGGCGCGCGACCTGTCCGGTGCCGGTGGTGAAGAGGCGCCCGATTGCGAATATAAGGGACAACACTATCACGACGGTCAGCAATTCCATGACGGCTGCGAACAGTTGTGCATTTGCACGCAAGAAGGTGTACATTGCGCCAAGCTGCAGTGTCCATCCACATTCGGTTTGGATTTAATGAATCCGCATTGCTTACGTTGGGAACCGGAACCGGCGAATTTTGAGGCGAAAGCGCCCAACTGCTGCCCGGAGAAAATGCGCTGCGTGGATAATGGCACGTGTAACTACTTAGGTCACACTTTCGACAATTGGTCGCCCATACCAACTAATCTTACTGGTGAGTAGCATAACACAAATGCGCACACAAACACATGAATTAATATTAAAATTATGCCAGCATGCAATTAACACTAACTACATTTTTTTGTTTTCATTTCACGTTCATGCCACGCTCTGCTCATTGCGCCGCTTTCGTGTGACAGGCTGTGAGCAGCACTGCTATTGTGAGAACAGTAAGGTGGAATGCCGTCCGGCCTGCCCGCCAGTGCTCGCACGGCCGCCACCCGATTTGCCTTGCCATCTGGCGCAGGCGCGCATTTTACCCATACCCGACGACGAATGCTGCAAGCATTGGGCCTGCGCGCCACTGACGCCCAAACTGAGCGGCGGTAGTGCTGGTGGCGATGAAGCGTTGTCCACACTGGCGCCGCCCATGCATGCCTTTAATACTGAAGGAATTCACGGTAAATATGAAATATTCGTAAGAGTTTGCTTATGAGGGAGGTACCCTTAGAGGAAAGCTCATAAAAAAGTGTAATGAAAGCGATCGCTAAAAATGAATTTTGCCAAAGTATAAGCATTTAAGACGCGTTGTTTGCATGAGAAGTGAGGTTGCCTAACACTTTACTAATTAAGTGGCGGATCTTTGTTCTTAACTGACGGTTAAGGAGTGCCTTGAGAAGCTGTTGTGGAGTTATTTGAAACTCTTTTGCTTAAGAATGACCTACTAAATTTTGAGAAATATGCTCAGGGAATTGAAATCACTTAAAATAAAAAGTAAATGGTAATTATACATAGTTTTAAAAGCTTTAAATGTTCTTCAGAATCCATGAAAGGACTTGGCATCCTCAATTCCACGAGCAAAGGAAACCGCGAGCGTTTTAGTTTATAAATTTTTGCTTTGCATTGGTTGTTGATGTGGCCTTTACATCGTTCGTTATGATTTTTTTTTAATTCTAATATTTTTTATTTTTATTTTTCTTTTATTTGTAACTTCTAATGCGCTTCATAACGGCATGTGCACTTACATATCACGTATCTAAACGCAATCTCTAAATCTTAAAACCAAAAATCAATAACATCATGTGAAAATCTATTGCATAATATCAAATCGTTCTCTTGTAAATAAACAATATGCCTATGTCATCAATATCATACTCGTTTAACGTCATAAAAACCAACTGTC
This sequence comes from Bactrocera dorsalis, assembly GCF_023373825.1. NCBI lineage: Eukaryota > Metazoa > Arthropoda > Insecta > Diptera > Tephritidae > Bactrocera > Bactrocera dorsalis. The sequence goes on from NC_064304.1 coordinate 90,760,924, forward strand.
TATCTGTCGCATTTCATCATCCCGAACAGCAACATCCACCGAAGAGCCAGACAGCACCGGCGGCATAACGGCACACGTCTCCAGCGATAAAAACGATATTTATCCGAGCAAAGCACATGAGAAACCCTCGGGTCGACCCGGTGACGCATTCTATCCCACCATCGATGGCAAACCGCCGAAGAGCGCTACGCCTTATGGTGATACACGTCCCGAAAAACACGATAAGCACGAGAAGTTTGTTAAGAAACCGGTTATTGTGAAACCGCAGCAGAATGAGGTTAAATACGATGTACATGAGCCGCAAGATGAACACGATACCGTGCCACCCGGTTTCATACCCATACATTTGGGTCGACCTGGCGGTATTGGCAACATTGTAAATTATAATCCGCATGCACCAACAGCCAGCCAAAATGGCCCCTATGGTTTCTACAATCCAGCACAACCACCGAAGGACCGCTTTGATCCCTATAATTCCTACGAACCGTACGATATCAGTCCCAATGGCATCGCACAGGGCAAACCACCCGCCCCAACTAGTCAATCGGATTTGTTTAATATTTTAGGTGCAGGACCACCAGCCCCACATCCATCAGGCATTGGGCCGGCTGGAGGACCGCCTAGTCCACCGCCCGGTTTCAAAGGTGCACCAGCCAATTTATCGCCGCACGTGCGCATCGAGCACATATTGCAGCACTTGCAGCACACGCCCGTACAGGGTGCCTACATCGCGGGCTATGGGCATGGCAATGAAAGTGGCGTCAATGGTGGATTGCCACAGCAGCAATTAATACATCACCAACAACCGGGTCCACCCCCGTTGCACCCACAATATGTGCCCATCGTACATAGTGGTTTGCCACCGCCACCACCACCACATGGTATTGCAATTGTCGATGGCCAACCAGTAGCTTATGGTGGTTTCCCAGTGGTCCCTGGCCTGGGACAGCCACCACATAACCCCCATACGCATCCAGCAAATGTGCCTGGCAACAGCAATACTAATAATAATAGCAATTTGCTGCAGCATCAACATACGCAGGAACAAACGGCGAGTGGTTCCACCACTTTCGCGGCGACCACCAGCTCTGTAGGCTTAACCGCGCAGTCTACCAAACACGGCGTGCTACCGGCCATTGCAGCCACCGCAGTGCATCCCAGTCAAAAAGGTTGATTCATAGCCTAGCCTTAGCCATAGTTCACACACACACACGCACAATTCCATTAACATTCAACTTGAAAATCTAGTACATTTAGAGCCATTAACTCACCATGGTATTTGGTTTCGTTTTTCAACTGATTATTCCTTTCATCTAACCCTTTCGTATTGACCACAGCGATGTACATAACACAACATAACACGGTCCACTGAATCATTACATAATCTTTATACTTTTTTAAGTAACGTTTTCTCTATTCTACACTTTCCTCTATCTTTTGTTTTCTCAAAAATAAACTTTTTACTAAACTAACTAATAACATCCCCTAAAACTCCAAAAAAAGGGTCGGTGATGACATGTTAACATAATAAACAAAAACAATTTCGGTAGGAATACAGTGTTATACACCTACGCAATACATCTCAGTATAACTCTTACCCAGTAAAACGACATATTTCTATTTACCTAAGTTTTGAGTTATGCCCTTTTAAGCATGACAAGTAGCAAGTACTTATAACATTACATTCTGAGTAGCTAAATTAATTACCTTATCTCTCTTTCGCATGTTACTCCACGCTAGGCTTCAACAATCTGCAAAGCGGCATTGAAGTTCTCAATCTGGAAGCCATCGATCCACGCACCATACGCATAATCTTCACCGTACCGCCAACTTATGTTAATCTGCACGGTCGCGTCGAACTGCGTTACACAAATGGGCCCGGCAACGATACCACGACTTGGGAACAACAAATCTTTGCGCCACCCGAAGATCTGATTGCCACTTCGCAGATGGAATTTGATCTTCCCGGCTTGGAACCGAATTCGTTGTACAAGATTAAGATTACTCTTATTTTACGCGATCTGAACTCACAACCGACAAGTCCGATCTTGACAGTTACCACACCTGCCGATCGTACGATTACACCGCCACCACAAATCTCAGATTATCGTCCTGATTTCAAGGATGTCTTCAAGAATATTGAAGATCCAGAGTTGAATGTTAGCGAGACAAACTCCACATGGTTGCAATTAACATGGAAGAAGATCGCCGATGAACAACTGGAGTATGTTGATGGTATACAGTTGCGTTACAAAGAGCTGACCGGTCAGATTTATTCATCCACACCGCTGGTGCATCGCACACTCACCAGTTATACAATTGAGAATTTGCAGCCGGACACTGGTTACGAAATCGGGCTATTCTATATACCTTTGGCGGGACATGGTGGTGAGCTCTTGGCTGGTCATATGATTAAAGTGCGTACCGCGCCTAAGGTTGATGTCTACAACTTTGATGTTATGGTTAATGTGACTAAGGTGAAATCGCAGAGTGTGGAGGTCTCTTGGAACGGTGTGCCATATCCGGAAGATAAATATGTAAACATTTATCGTGCTATCTACCAGAGCGATGCTGGCAAGGAAGATTCCAGCGTTTTCAAGGTGGCGAAACGCGATAGTACCACGGGTACGCTGATTATGGACTTGAAACCTGGCACTAAATATCATCTTTGGCTAGAGATGTATCTAACAAATGGTAACATTAAAAAGAGTAATGTAGTGAACTTTATGACGAAGCCAAGTGGACCTGCGACGCCGGGAAAAACTGGTAAGTGTTGGTTGGCTTGAAAAAAGAGAAGGAACCGAGTAATTTTTTATTATATCTTTCGTATTGTAAAGTATTTAATGCTATCGAAAGGATGCAAGTATTCTTTGCGGATCTGGGTAATTAATATTACTTTTAAGAGTATTTTGAATTTCATCAGTTTTTATTCAACGAAAAGGAGCTCGTTACATGTTCTAGAAAGAACGGTCCTTAAGTTTAGCTGTCATAATGAAAGGTTTTTGTATGAGAAACCGGTTAGCCATTTTAAATATTTTAACAGTTCATAACGGTAATATTATTTTTTTTTCAATATTGAACACTAAGATCGCGGTGGGAAGCTCAAAGTCGAGCCGAGCGTGTTGGGTGGAAAATGCGCCTGACTCGGCTCGGGCACCCTAAGTTTAAAGTACTGATGAAAAACGATTAGGATGTGTTTTTAAATTTGTAGAAATTACTTCGTATGGAAAAGTATCTTAATGTTTAATGTTAGTTTAACCCTCTGAAGGTTCCTTTAAATCAACTAATTAGTCAAAAGTGTGTTCCGTAGATCGAAATTACGAATACGAAGTTATAAAAGTAGTGGTTTTCTCTTGTAGAATGCATGTAATGTTTTTTGTAACAATTATTCTTGTAATTTTAACCCTCAAAGAGTCCTCTCAAATTAACTTAATATTTTAAATTTTGACAACGATTCGAAAAACGTCTATGATATGTGACATAATTAATAAAATAATAATTACTTTAATTCAGGAAAACTGCTCACAGCCAGTGCCGGCGGTGATCAGCCAGCCGGCGATTACTATGGCCCGCTGGTAGTCGTCTCGGTTGTTGCTGCCTTAGCAATTATGTCGACAATTGTGCTGTTACTGATTCTAACCAGGAGACGAGTACATCAGACAGCGTCTATAACGCCACCACGAAAGAGTGATGCGGCCTATGATAATCCTTCGTATAAGGTGGAAATACAACAAGAGACAATGAGTGAGTATAAAACAGAAAAAAGTCAACGAAAGTAAAAAAAAAATCTGTAAAAGAGAAATATAATAATTTGAATTTTAACCCGTCGCTGATGTCGTCAAAATAATTGAATTAATAATTCCTATGGGTTAATTTATCATTTTTGTTTTTATTTTAATATTTTTTCTTAAACTTTATTTTTTCAATAAAAAAAATGTTTTGTTTTTGGTTCAAGGCGACCCTGAGTCATTTACATTTAATTTGCCATTTTTGTTTTTGTTTAATAATTTTCTCTTTTCTTCCTATAGATCTGTAGCATTTCTAAGCTCCACAGCTGCGTGCGCACTTTCTGTCCAAAGGCCAGGCCGCCAAAAAGCTGCGAATCCTAGTTGTATTAGAAATTAGGAATACATTTTCACATTATTATTTGATACAGTCTCTATTTGATCATATCTTTATTTTATTATTTTTTTTTTTTTTAAGTACTTGCGATACTTTTGTAAATATTTTGTATTCAATACATATTTTTGTTTTTTACGATTGCTATTATTTTTTCTTTTTTGGTCGTCAATTAATATTTTAACTTGTATGTGAAACTTAAGTGTGCGTTCTATTTGAACTTCGTATGAAAGCAGTGCCAACAAATAAGCATATTCACGAAAAAATATAAATTAATATTTCGCTTTGGCATACAGTTGTCTAATAGTTAGCATTTTATAAGAAACAAAGGTAACAATACTTAAAAATTATAGTATTGTGTAATGCTATAAAAAATAAAATACATTTATTCGGTAAAAGCCATGAAAACAAAATTAATATTTTTTTCTTTTATTACTTTAGAGTAAGACTTTATTCTTTTTCTCGTTTTTAATATTTCATAGTTCTTGTTTTTATTTTTGTTTTTTTTTTTCTATTCTTTTTTTGCTTGAAAGCAGTGCTTACTTTATCTCGTAACGTATTTAAGAATATTTTTGTATGTAAATAGAAAGTAAAATAAAAGAAAACAGCTCAAATGGCAAGCAAAACGTTTCTAATGCAATATGTGGTCATTATTTCTTGTTGATATTTTTCCAAATTTTGAATAACAGCAATTTTTTTTGTAAATTATAAAAATACTAAATATATACATAACTTTCATCACTCGGCATTTTTTTTTTTTATTTAAGTACAATATTTTCCAAACAATTTTGACAAAAATTAAAATAGAAGCTCTTATTTGACTAAAAAATATTTTTGTCAAAAAACTTAAAAAATATGTGTGATTTTTGAAGATTAAGTATTATAACACTGCCCAGCACTAAAATATTTACGTAGTCTTCAAATATAAGACACAGTGTTTACAAAAAAATATTGCAAACAAAATTTTACAAAAATTTCATCTTACATTACAAACGTTTTGCAATAATGCATTAGTTTCTTGCAAAATAAAAACACATAGACATATATTTATTATAAAGAAAATACTTTGCTTTTCCCTTTATTTCTGTTTTCTCATATGAATGTTTTCAAAATGGCTTTAGCTTTACTCATGCATACCTGGTTATTATCGGGAAGTATTTAAGTATAATATTAATACGAAATTACTTATAAAATAAAATACACATACAAACGTGCACACAATGCTATTTTTTGCCGAAAATTGTATGAGCCATCCTAATAATCCAGTTGCAATAGCCAGTGACAACACCCGAAAAAAACATTCAGAAGAGCTAAGCAAATTAAAAAAAAAAAACATTGTCTACAATAAAAGCAAATTTTGATGAGCGAAAAACGGCTGAAAGTTTCATAGATTTAAAATGTTAGCATATAAATACTCATAACTAAATAATTGCTTGTATGTACATATGTACAGATGTATGCAAAGAAATGTTAAAATATTTTGAAAACATATGATTTGTAAAGAAAACTGTTTGTCAAGCACAGGAGACCGAAATTTAAAGTATAGATATAAGTTTATATTGAAAATGTAAAGCCTGTAATAAGCGATATATACTTTATGAAATAAATAAAGTCGATCAAATATATACACATAAATAGTACATGCCATTTTTTTTCTTCTCTAATTATTTGTTAAGAAATTTAATAGTAATATTTCCATAACAAATGGAGTTTTGTTGACAACTTAGAAATTCAGATTGAAATTGCAGGAAATGTGAAATACTTTCTGTGCCGTAGTCTTTTGTACATCATGCATAAAATTCCATGCACGCGCCATACTCACTTCAAATTCCACATTACTGATTATAAATCCCCTTTAGAGTACTTTTGAAATGCAAGTAAATATTTATTAAAATGCATTATGGAAATGTCAATTGATTTGCAAGCATCACTTATCGGTTATTAAAAACATACATTTAATAAATATTACATTATTTTCATAACCTACACTTACACTGACTTCTTGCTTTTCACATGTGTATGTATAACAAAAAAATTAAAAGCACACATACTAGTAGTAAGTAATTAGTGGAGTTCAAAATTTTAAGTTTTTGCCACATTCACAACATCTTTGCACTGTTCGATAACACTATTCTGCTCGGTATCACTACTGGATGAGGAAGACGCCGCGGTCGATGACGAGTCTGTAGCATCTTCACCGCTTTCTGTGCCGCTCTCTTCATTGGTGTCGTCAGCATCTTCATCGTCAATATCTTCATCTGTATAATCGTCGACTTCGTCCTCACTAGTTGAGGTGTTACCCAAATGCATATCTGTGATCAATTCCTTCAACAACTCAGTCTCGATTTCTCCCAATTCCAAACGTAAATGCTTTTTCGATACATCAAGCAGCACATTTTTCAGATTACGCGCTAAGAGCCGCAAATGTGTGGGACCACAACGATTACTATCGGCTACATAACGTATATAATCTTCAATGTAGTACTGATTAAAAATCTGTTGGTTACAATCGCTGCTGGCGAATAACGCATGCGTTTGCAACAGCTGTTTCAATACCCATGCAGGATTTTTTTTCAAACCATCAATGGCATCTTGCAGACACAAGCGTCCCAAGTCGTAGTTGCGATACAGTGGATAAATAAGTGAGCGGCGTAAAAAACTAACAACAACATCTTTAATGTTTTCGAACGGTTCAAAGTAACTAAGCGTGGCGGAGAGAATGCTGCGCGTCCAGGCGCTTTCGCAAGTCGGCTCATTCGATGTGGTCCTGAAAAGTAATTGTATCGTTAATATGCGTTAAGAAACTGAAAAGCATTCAGTGTTACCGTATATCATAGCAAATTGCCAACAGTATGCAAATCAGGCCGCAATCCACATCTGACTGTTCGCAGTCGGCAAACAGCGCTGATTCTTGCGACTTGCGTGTCAAATTGTGTAGCAGGCATTCTTCATCGCGTGTTAGCTTAGCATCTGGAAAATAGTTGCATATCTTAAAGTAATATATACTAAACAAACAAAATTTACAAACTGCACAATATACTCCCAGCGAATTCTGTTTAACTACAATGAGTTATCAACCAAATTGATATGGTTAATAATTTCAACACAAGCAATACATATACACAGTGTGCATTACACACCTTCATAATTATTGTTGTATTTCATAGGATTTTCATGACCTTCGGGCACTTGCAGCTCAACGAAATTCAATTTATACTGATCACGTGAGAAGTTTTTAAGCTCGTCTATTTCACGGTCAATACTACGTTGTAGCGGACTAACTGTACGCGGTTCCGGCATTTGTGCAATAGCAGATCTATCGTCCTGTTGTATACAAAAGAGAGCTCAGTCATAAACATATACATTGTAATTCCTCCAATGAACTTACAAATCCGGTAAGATCTCCCTTAAACCTCCCTGCAAAACCATAACCAAAATCTGCTACGAATTTCAACAGTTCACCACTTTTATCCACGCGCAGGAAGCAGTTGTCGGTAATGCGTTTCAGTTTCCACAATTCAATATTTGGTGGCGTTGCGCCATCCGCACACGTTTTCTCCGCATCACTCTTTTCTGGTGGCGTTTTTTGATCCTCAGTTGTACGAGGCAAGCAGGGTAAATCTACTTCGTAATTATTAGTTTGGGTATTAAAATTGATAACAAAATTTTTCATGTCTTTGGTGTCGAATTGGCGCTCCGGCAAATGGAATCTACAAAAAAGTGTAACTAAGTAGATGCTATTTTAATATTAATGAAAAGTGTGTACCGGTAGAGTCGTGTATCTGCGAATATGTAGAAATTGTGATCCTCCACAAATATATCACAATTGCGTCGATTTGGCGTGCTAGTTTGTTTGCGGTCACCATCACCGGCTTTGGTGCGCCTATTCCCCACTGGCACAATCTGTAGTCGACAGACATTTCCGTCGATTGTGTGTTGTATTGTCTGTTCAAACGTCATTGCTATTCGCTAAAGAAAATACTAGAATTTTTACAATTTAGAAAACTTTTTCCGGAAAAAACGAAAAAATGTGTCCAAAGTCTTAAGCACATTGACTTATCTATTGACAGCGGATAAATATTTACGAATGTCAGTGGGAATAGCAAAAATGGCGAAGTAAATGAAATGCCGTGTTGCCAGACTCAATTTATTTGAAGGTATCGAGTTTTTAACAAATATGTCAACTTTTGTGGCTAAAACAAGCGCATTTACTATAATTGATTAATTTCATTGCGTGAACATTTTTAAAATCGGTTTATGAACTTGTTATGGCATATTAATTTTATAAAATGTGAGTGTTTTGTAAAATGTAAAATTCGCTCTACTACATTCTGCAACAAATGTCAAACTATTTACATGACAGCTGGCCGTGGTTTCAAATAACCATAGGGTTGCCATTCATGTAACAAATCAATACATACTTGCAGATGTATTAATAGGATGGATGAATTTGAATGTTTTATGATCTGAATGCTGCTATATGGTATAGTGATCCGATCATAAATGTTTCTTCGGAAATTATACCATTGCCTTAGGCAATAATCCACGCAAATGAGAAAATGTCTGCAAAATTCCAGAGCGATAAGTCAGAAACGAATGGACTAGTTTTTTATACATATGGTGTACATATGTATGTATATTTCCATATATACATACGTCGTAACAAACAGAATAAGTATACGCTGCAGAGGTTATACAAGGCGTTCTCAGCTAGCAGCAGCCAAATAACCTCCTACAAGGTATTCCTCCCTTACCAACGAATAGTTAAACCATGTCAACCGCATTTGACACAAACTCCCCACTAGCCACACCTTTTCCCTAAATCAGCGATGGCAAAGGTCTAATCAAATCAATTTATTTATTTACAAATTATTAACGTGGCAAAATGTTAGCGCTTCTTTGATTGCTGTTAACACCCATAACGGTACAATGACGCGTCACAATTGACAAATTGTCTAACGCTCTCCTACAACAACACATATGTATGTATCTAGTCGCTTATGCACATGTGTTTGTTTGCAGGAAAGCCAAATAATCATAATACAAAACGTAAAGGAAATATGTTGTTGTTGCTATTGCTTGAAGGCGAGTTTTAAGTGGTCTTCTCGGTAGTTGCTGGTTAGGAATCATTGTGTAAATAAACATTGACAGTCATGCTAAAACATATAGACATGTGTAATTATGTAACTGTCTGTTTGTATAACCGAGTATATATGATGCGAAATGTTAAAGACTTGCTTGAAAAATAGTTCATAATACAGTGAGCACTTGACTGATGATACTGAATGGTATCGAAAATGCAAGATCGTTCCAAATACCGAACTACTGGTTCTAGTTATAGAGGAGAGTTAAGAACTAGCGGCTACTTTAATGCATATAGTACTACTTTTTGGATCTGATCTAAGACTTACATATAAATCACGTGTTTAAACCGGCTAGGGTTCGGTGAACAGCAATGCCATTCGACTCCATTGTATGTTTTCATGGAAACTGAAAACTGCTAGAGCAGATCATAATAGCATTGGATAAGGATTGAGACTCTGAATCTTTGTAGATCAACGTATCCCGCTCCATCGCTAATTCAATCTGATAATGATAACCCCGTCGCCGCGAAGTATGAAGAGCCTCAACCGTTTGAAGCATATCTGAACACACTCTAAGCCAATGGCAGATAACTGTAGCCATACAAGATAGACGTTCGACCAGAAGACTCGTCAATCCTTTTTTCGATTTTGACTTCGTTGTCCTCGTTCCATGCCCGGCCGGCGGTACCACTATACATATTTTCGTTACAATATGCCTACTATACATATTCCATAAGCAACCTATCTGACTCCAGAGCTCTATGGATCCTCTGTGGATTCTTAGGCTGGGACCTGTTCTATGTAATGATGCGAAAGTCATAAATTTCTGAAAGTTAAAATACGAATATGACTTATAGAAAACAGTTACGATATGTCTTTCTCGCTTGGATCAGCTTTTCTATTTCGCTCGGATTCTATCTATTCTATTCTATCTATTCTCCTACTAACACGACTGTCAGCGATTACTTGGCATACTATTATAGCATTTGAATGTACTGATTATGACATTATTATCATAGTATTTCTTCTATAATTGCTCTTTCAGCAGGGGATACAAATCTTATCTTTCTATGCTTTAAATAAACTAACTGTTCGTTTCATTTACTCCAATTTACTTCAAAACCCTGGGTCTTATATTCAAAAACGCTGTCAGCTACTAGAACTACATTGTTCACACTAATCGCTTTCCACTGTAATCTCCACCGAACAGTCGGTACACTTAAGTCCCGATGACGATTTTTCATGGACTTATTAATGAAAAGTTGAGAACCTTTGCTTTGCCATTGAAGTGCAATGTTCATCGACAGGATAACCGCTTATTGACCAATCAACCAAACATGTGAACGTATGCAAATATGTCTTATAAGAGGGGACACGCGGCAATGATTGACAAAACTAAAATAGTAACAAGTATACATATGTCTCTTGACAATAACCAATAACAAAGGCTATGTAATTGGAAAGAACGACTCGCTCACGAAGGACGCATGCAACATGTGTGTACAAATGCGGGTGTTGACGAGCTCAACAGAAACTCGAGTAAGAACCTAAAGTGAGCGCGGCTATAAAAACCAATTGCAACTCAGCGCAGGATTTCAGTTCAGTTTTAGCGCGCAGCTTTTAAGGATGACGGATCTACGTAGCGTTGATGACACTCTAGAGTCCCCGAGATCAAGAATCTGCCATTTGTACAATGGCATCGACTCAACTCCAGCCCCAGCTAATATATCACACAGTGTTTGCCAGGTATGTGGCGATCAAAGCTCGGGTAAGCATTACGGAATACTTTGCTGTGATGGCTGCTCGTGTTTCTTCAAGCGTAGTGTGCGCAAAGGTACCCTGTATACGTGCATCGCCGCAAAAGGCAATTGTATTGTGGATAAGGCACGCCGCAATTGGTGTCCATATTGTCGTTTGCAACGCTGCCTAGCCGTGGGCATGAACGTGGCCGCCGTGCAAGAGGAGCGCGGACCGCGCACCCAAGCAGCTGCGGCCAAACATGGCACACCAAACTCGAAAAGTTTAACACTGACACGCTGTGCTTATATGCACCATACGTATCGGCCGCATTATGCATCGTTGCAACAGAAGCCACACGCTGCGGCGCTCACCGCCGGCAATGCGGTGAATTTCCAAATACTTGCACAAATCCTAGTCACTTGTCTGCGTCAGGCTAAATGCAATGAACAATTTCGTACACTAACCCCCACGCAGCAGGAGGCTATTTTGAATGTCGTGTGGAATGAGTGCTTTGTGTTGCGTGCCTCCCATTGGTCGCTCGACATAACGTCTATGATTGATGCCTGCGGTGATCCGCAATTGCGGCGTGTCATCGCTGAAGCGAAGCAGTTGCGCGCCGATGTGATGGAATTGAATTTCCTTGAAACCTTAATTCTTTGCCGGAAAGGTAAGGGGTGATGATGCCAGTGGTGCCGATATTATTGAGTAGGAGTTTATCTTTGGCAGTGACTGCTTACATATTTGTTAAATTGCAGAATTGGCCCTGAGCGCGGAGAATGCAACGCTGCTGGAGAGTCATGCAAATGGCGCTTTGGTTTCGCTTGCCCGATATACTATGCAACAAACGAACTGGCTGCGTTTCGGCACGCTGCTGCTGGGTTTAAGGCAATTGACCCAACGCTGCTACGACAGTCTGCTTTCATCGCTTTTTCGCACAGTTGTCAGAGACATTGTCAAGAACTTGTGAGTTTAAAAATAGTGTGATTTTCATGTTGTTTAGAGAGTTCGGATTTAGTAAACAGAAAGTTCCTCACTTTGTCATATCAACTTTATGTAAAAGACCTTTGAAGTAATGTAATAAAGAATATGAAATTAACGAAACTAAATAGTGTTTATACTCTTACTAGATCTTTTAACTTGGTACTATAAGCCGCTTCTTTCCACAGCATTTACCACTGTGTTCACCTGTTCCAAGTATTTACTCAAAGTATTCTCTTGATTAATTGGAGGCCCCGTGCTGAGGTGCGAGTTAGTTAGATACGTTCCATAAATCTAAGCGTGCTCTTTTGATGATGCTTTATCCACCTAATATGGAAGTTAGGGTTGCAGGTGAGCGCTATTTGCGTGGAAAGGTGACTAAAATGGTTCGGTGTTAGCAAGTAAAGACAGAACTTACGCAGGTTTTAAGTAACAACTTGTGCGCTGTGAATGCGGTCTTTAAGATGATATTTACTGCGTTTACCTCTGCTGTGCCTCTGGTTGTGCGAACTTTAAAGCGATTTTCAAAATGAAGTTGGCTTCTTGAGAAAATTTGGGATAATTTTCGCAAAACTTACACTGCTGTATTATTAAAATAACACTTATTAACACCGACAGTTCATGCAGAATTGCGGAGAACATCTGCGAAGGGTTTTGTATGAAATGAGGTTTCCTGAAAGACAATTTTACTGTGATTTCACCCAGCTAATTTCTTCTACAAGAGGGGGCAACTAATTTTCTACAAGAGCGTACAACTGCTGGCGTGCGCCGATGACATCGATATCATTGGCCATAACAAGTACACTGTTAGTTCTGCTTTCTTCAATTTTGATTAAAAGTCGAAGCAAATGGCTCTGGTAGTGAATAAGGGCAAGACGAAATATAATCTGTCATCAAACTAATAGGCTAGGCTCCCACATCACTATTGGCAATCATAACTTCGAAGTCGTAGATAATTTCGTCTATTTTGGAACCAGCATTAAACCAACAACCAACTTCAGCCTCGAAATCCAACGCATAATAACTCTTATCAACAGGGGCTACTTCGAACTGAGTAGGTAATTGGGACGTAAAGTCCTCTCTTGGCGAACAAATTCCAAATTCTTCGAGTTACTCATCATGCTCGTCTTAATATTGGGTTGTCAAAAAAGTCTTGCGGTATTTTCGCTAGTTGACGCTGAAAGCGCGTAGTTCTAGTTTTATTAGTCGCATCGGATCATGCTATACCTATTTGAAAAGCTCATTTCACGCGCTAACACGTGTTTGATTGCTGTCGTTTCTTTTAAGCCGTTGTCGTGAGTTATAGCGTCGCAAACATGGAGCAAAATAAAGAGAAAATACGGCATATTTTACAGTACTACTACGATAAAGGCAAAAATGCATCTCAAGCCGCCAAAAAAATTGGTGCAGTTTATGGACCCGATACAGTTTCCATTTCCACCGTTCAATGTTTTCGTTCTGGTGTAGAGGTGGTGGAAGATGCGCCACGCTCCGGAAGGCCTGTCGTCGAAAATCGCGATAAAATCGCTGAATTGGGCGAAAGAGACCGGAATAGTAGCAGCCGTAGCATCGGTCAAGAGCTGGGCATGAGTCATCAAAAATTCATTTCAATTTCAATAAAAAAAAATTCAATAAAAATACCGCAAGACTTTTTTCACAACCCAATATATGGTGCAGAGGCTTGACAGATTACAACAACTGATGAGTCGACGTTACGTGTTTTCGAGAGAAAGGTTCTGCGGAAGTTTTTTGGTCCTTTGCGTATTGGCTACGGCGAATACCGCAGTCAATGGAACGACGACATTGACATAGTTCAGCAAATTAAAATATGGCGCTGGCTAGGTCATGTCGTCCGAATGTCGTATATAACGAAGGCGGAAAATACGTTGCTTAATAAAAATAATATATAGTAAAAATAAAATAAAGAAGGCTTTACCATTTCGTTTTCAAAAATAGAAACATTTCTATAAATTTCTTTGTTTTTTATTATAATTTTATTTCGGATTTATTTATTAATCCAATTATACTCAGTTTTAGTTCGAAAGTATTTGAGAAGTTTCATATAATTTTTGTTACACATACATACATATAAATTCATACTAAACATGTTTGTTGTGGGTTAATTCAGGGCAATGGGTATTGATCTCTTTTGTCTTTTTAGTGTTTCAAATTACTTACAACTATTTAATAACGGTTTTGGGTTTCTTTTACACTCTTGTTATTGTAAAAACTCAGTGGTATTAGTTTATGTCAATTAATTTTCTCTTTATAAACCTCAATACTCATTAATTGAGAGAATTAATTGAAAGTACTTTCTTTTTCATGTTTGATATTGTTTGTATGTAAATAAGTTTCTGTTTTCATTATCTAGTAAGTTTGTACCGTCTTAGGTATTTCCAGTTACATCTTTGGCATTACATTCTCAAAAGCTAAATAACACGCCCCCAACGCTGCGAAATAAAGAATTGTTGTACTTCAATATGAGTTTTCACTTCAGTGCAACAATTACAAAGCTTCGTCCAATATATAATTCATTATATGTATATACATATATATTATTTGTTTATATGTATCTATGTACTGTTCACATTTTTCTTATATATTCATATAAAGGAATGTACTTGTATATGTCTATATGCATCGTATATGTACATATATACTTAATATGTTATATAATTGCTGGTTTTCTAAGTATTCAGACTACACTTTATATTTATATAACTACAAATTACATTACAATTTCTAGGTTTATGTAGTAACAACGATTGTCTCTTAAAAAATAAACGTTCAAGTCGAAATTTTCACAAAATTTTGTAATATGCTACTTCCTTAAAAACATTCAAAAACAACTATAAATCTTTAAACTCTTTGCAAGAATGTTATACGACTTTTGACTTCTCTTTACTAATATAGGCTATTAAGCACACTAAAGGTTTTTTTATAAAAATAGAAAATACAGCTATAAGCACAAGAGAAGCAGTTGCTTCTATATTACGGAAGAGTGAGAAACAAACACCACTGATTACAGAACTAACGAACCCGTGCTTTGCCGAAGTGGTACTCCAGAACTCTAGACTCATGCTCACTCTTGAAGGACTAGATTTAACAATCCTTATAACAGATAGTTTCAGAATCCCTACCAAACCAACCTAACAAAAAAAGCTAATTCTTGCGAGTATTTAAAAAAATAAATGACCTTTTTCTTAAAAAGTTAACGAAAACATATGTAAGGTATAGGCTAGATTATACACCTTTTAAGATACGTAATTCATCCACGTCTCTCACTAGCAACACTAAGCAGATATTAAAGGCAAGACCAGCAACGAGTGATCGTTGACGATCACCAAAATAATAACCTCGAACCGATTAAATGTTCTATTTCGAGCTCTGCTTATTTCTATCGATGAAATAAACTCTGTGAACTCGTACACTTACAGTTAACAGCTTCGTTTACGACGAGTCAGTTAGCTATCAATGACTGATAGTCAGCTTGAATTTACCTTACACGAGCTGATACAATATTTAAGTGAAATTCTGTAAGAGCTCAGTCGATGGAACACTGGTTTTCTAACCAAAGTTTTTTGATGTCTGCTTTTCAAAATCTTTCTGAAAACTTGGTACTCGATGAATATAGTTTAAATAGTTTACCTCCTTAATCAAATGTGTAGCGATTGACTTCGTTCTGTAAGTGTATATATAAATATTTTTCACTGGAACCTCTATTCGAATGAACGAAAAGTACCTCCTATATCTGTGGAAGCACTTCATACGAATGATGTCCCGCCCTTATTGAAAAGTCTCTTCATAAAGGACCTGCCCATTTAAATAAGACTTTAAAGACCATTATAAGATTTTTCTATGATTCAGTGATCTATAGATGGCACACTAAAACAAGATCTTCTCACATGAACTTACTTGCATAGATAAAGTTCCCATAAAAACCGCTACAATTGCCTATATTTTTACTAACAATCTTCCATCCAAAATATCATACTTAATAAAGATCACATTCCTTATGGACTCTAACAGATTTGTACTGCATGGAACTTAAGTTTTCACCTACAACAACATACCTAAACGGTCAGTAAAAAGCCAGCGATTATGGTTAGGCAATTAAGAGTTTGTGCATTCGTAGCTGAGGGGTCTTACAAGGTAACAAAAAATATAATAGAAAATAGTGAATATTGAAAAAAAAAGTGCTCAAAGCGCTTTCCAAAGCATAAGCGTTTTAATTGCTTAACACTATCTGCTTATGGTCCGACTCGTATTCCATACGAGCCACACAACCAGTCTTACACAGACGTTCCACACTGAACGCCTTAAACTGTGTCCTACCTGCTAAGTAAAGTCTCTACATTCAATGTCAGTTCATTGCGTCGAATACCACTCTCCTCACCAGGAGTCGTATTGTTTGAGTTAACTGAAGCCGTGGTGGTTGCCGTCGAGGCATCGGTGGTGGGACTCTCTGTTACAGCGCCGACGCCGCCGCTCATATTATAACCGACGCCGTTTAAGGTGCGCGATGGCGCTGGCGAGGTAGGCGCCGACAGCAATGCAGTCGCTAATGTCGCACTTGTTGGTGGTGTTTGTGCCTCTACCGTGGAGGGTGGACTGCGATTCAGATTACTGTCCAAACTGCTGTGATGTTGTGAGGATGCAGGCGAAAGCGGTATTTCCTCGATTTTCTCCAGATCTTGCGTGATCGAAGTGGAATTCTGTTTGTGTGCACGTGTCAATGTGCCTTTCGGACTACGCGAGGTTTCATGTAATATTGGTATTTCCAACATTGAGGACTTATTCATAAGCGTCATAGCAAATGAACCCTGCAAAGAGCTTTGGTGATGCTGATGGTGATGATGATGTTCCGATTTGGATTGTGTGTCATCGCGATCGAGACTGAATTGCCGGCGCAATAGACGACTTGAGCCAGGTTTGGAGTCGAATTTAACGCTACTGCTGTGTACGCTACCGCCGCCAGAGCCAGTACCGCCGCCGACGGCGCTACAAATACCACCACCGCTGTACAAGTATTTACCATCGTAGAATTGTGTGAGATTACTCTCGCTAGGACTGAGACACTTGTAATGATTGTACGGTGAACTAAGATCCATCATCTCTTCGATTTTTTTATAGAGGCGGGATGAAGAACCACCTGCCGAGCTCGGCAGACGATTGAAAGTGCCTGGTGTGAGCAAGTTGTCAGGTGAGAGTTCAGACATTTTGCGCGATTGTGGGCTGGCGTTAGGTGTCTTCGCAGGGAAATCCGGACATAATGTGACATTCGGACTGATTGTGTTCGTAGAGGTGGAGTCCAACGAGTATGAGTTCGGCAAGTTCGACGAGCAAACGTCCACATTGGTGGGTGGCGTAATCTCCACTTTGACTTCGACAGATTCGCCAGCCAGCGAAGAGGATTGACTTGAGGATGGATTGGTGCTGTTGCGTGATTTGTTCGCTTGTGCTTTGAGTGTGATCGAGTTGCGGATGAGCGACTCATCGAGACTGAAAACAATACAGAAGGTGTCAAAAAGAAGAATTAGTAAATATGCTATATGAGAAAGGGTTAATAATATGTTTGTATTTGGCTCACAACACTCACCCGTGGGATTCACTGAGTAAGCATTTTCAAGTTTAGAGAAGATATTTTAAATAAATGGTATTCTTGATAATATATAAGAAGGATAGCCTTACCCGATCGGCGGTGGTGCAGGTAACGGTTTATCAAAACCTTTCTTTCCCAATAGCCAAAAAGTGTTCATCATTCCCTTTCCCTTTATCTCAATTAATCCGCGCTGTTCTATCGTATAGCCGCCGCGTGCTTCCAAGCGATCACGTGTCTCCTGAGACATGTGTATGCGCCAAGAGGAACCTTCAGCGCAAAAACAAAAAAGGACCATAAGCGTTATAACAAATATCACGTTTTAATTTAAAAGCCAAGTCCTTACCTGTGGACTCCATACGTGACGCTGTATTCACCGTATCACCGAAGAGACAGTAACGTGGCATTGTTAACCCTACGACGCCTGCACAGCAGGGACCCGTATGCAAACCTATACGTAATTGCAACGGTACACCGGGTAAATGTTTGACATTGAAACGCCCACTTTGATGTAGCAAATCCAATGCCATTGTGGCTATTTGTTCCGCATGATCGGGTATTTTCACCGGCAAGCCACTAACAACCATGTAAGCATCACCAATGGTTTCCACCTGTCGAAAGTCAAAGTCACGAAATATATCTCCACATATTCTTGCGAATACAAGTAGTTTAATTTCCACCTACCTTGTACACATTGTAGGCGTTGATCGTGGCATCGAAAATGGTGTACAGATCATTCAGCAGGTCCACAACCTGTACGGGACTACAGTGGGCCGCAATCGTTGTAAAACCAACGATGTCGCTAAAATAGATTGTAACATCGGAGAATTCTTCTGGTTCAACGGCCAAACCCATTTTCAATTTTTCCGCCACCGAACTACAGGTGAAAAGAAAACAAAAATTACTTTGTAAATAACCAAGTCAAGCTAGCAAAAAAGAGGGGTAAATATAGCTGCCGGTAGTTTAACTGTTTTCGACGCCGTTCGCAGCAACTCAGACTCAATTGAAAGCGTACAAAGTAGAGCTTGTGCAAAAACTGAGTTCGCTCGACTTTCCCAAGCAACATGGCTTAGCTCTATGGGTTCTTGAAAATTTCCAAGAAGATCCGACGTTTTTGAGCCAAATTTTGTTTAGCCATGGGGCCCATTTCTGGCTCAATGGGTATGTAATTTGCCGCATTTGGTACGAAGACCAATCTAAAGAGATTCAAGAGCTGCCATTTCATACAGAAAACACAACGGTTTGGTAAGATTTTTGGGCCGGTCGTATCACTATTTGATGCTTGAAATGGAAACTCGTGTTCCCGGCGACATTTAGTTTCAACAAGACGACGCCACTTCCCACACATCGTATCAATCAATAGATTTATTTAGAGAACGCTTCGGTGAGCAGATAATTTAACATTTTGGGCCGGTCGATTGGCCACCAAGATCGTGTGATATCACACCGTTAAACTTCTTTCTATGGGGATATGTAAAGTCTAAAGTCCATGCGGACAATCCCGCTTCGATTCAGGTCTTGAAAAAAATCAACATGCGCGTCATTCGCCAAATTCAATTCGAACTGCTCGAACGAGGCAGTGATGACCATCTGAGTCGTAGCCGCGGCCAACATTTGAAAAAGATAATCTTCAAAACATAAATACCAAAGATTGTTCTTTCGAATAATAATAAACATTCCCTATAAAATTTGAAATTTCAGTGTTTTTTTAAGTAGGGAACCTCGAAATGAATCACCCTTTATAAGTTTACGTCATTGACTTTGGTATCCTTTAAAAGGTAGCATGCGGGGATAATTAGTTTATGAACTTTCAATTAAGTCCCAGCATTTTTTATTTTTTCTTCAGGAAGTTTTGCTTCTTTTTAATTTTCTTACCTTGGCAACATGCGATTCAATAACTGTTCAGTTTTTTTCCTTTCAATGTCCAATTGGTCTGTGCGCTCTCGTATTAGCTCCTCCAAGTTGTTTGAATATTTTTCCAGCATTTGAAACATTGTGTCGACGAAGTTCACCTTTCGTCCGTGATTGAGCATTTTAAAGCGTTCGTAAACGCTGATAAATTATTACAGCAAATGGCGCGTATTATTCACGGCACATCGTTAAGGGTGTCATCAACAGCCGGCAGGTAAAATAATGCGTCAGTGCGGCAATAAGGTGAAGACGAAACGCCAAGTAAATAAATAGAAGAGTGAAACATAACATAAAATCAATATATGCAGAATGCCCACAAAGTGTATTTATAGGCCTCCCTGACTGCTCATTACAAGCGAGTTATGTAGATAAATAAAGTGTTTGCGCTGTACTTACGAATTAAAGTCGGGCCGCATTTCCGGCTGTTCAGCCCAGCACTGACGCATAATGTTGATGGCCTCTGGCGGTGCCGCTCCCTTCGATACCGATGGCCGTATCAGTGGCGGTGGCTTTTTAATCTTCGCTATTATTTCGTCTGGCGATAGCGACAACATACAGTAGGGCTCCCCGCGTACCACCACCTCCTGCATGATGATGCCAAAAGAATAGACGTCACCCATTTGTGTGCCCAGCACGCGACCATGGTGATGATGATGAGTTTTCATTGAACGTAGCAATTCCGGTGCTGTCCACAGTAGTTCTTTTGCAGTGCGAGAGGGCGGCAGTAGATTCTGCGCCTCATAGAACGATGGCAGACCATAATCGGTTATTTTTAGTACCCAACGCGCGTCTACAACACAATTGCGGGACGTTAATGTGCCATGCACGCGCAGCGGTGAGGCGTGGAAGTAGCGCATACCGCGCACCAAATCCGTTAACAAACTGAGACGAAAACTCCAATCCAATTTGATTTCGTCCATGATGAGCACATCCTGTAGCGAACCGCGCGAACAGTAATCGAACACCATGGCTGTGCGATTCGGATCGGATAGCCAACCTAGTGGTAGGTGGATGGTAGCAGAAAAGATTACGGTACAAAAAAAACAGTTCTCAAACAAAGTTTTAATTAAACATGAAACAGCAAAAAGTATTTATTACTCACCAATTAAGGGGTTAATGTTCTCGTGTCGCATGCCGTGCGCTATCACCAACAAGTCCATTGCCTTGGCCTTCAGTTCAGTCGAACCGTTCAAGGGTATCTCTTTCAGTTGCACCAAATCGCCATTGTAGCGTGCACGCATGTCTAGCAGCGCGGGATTATGTCGCGCTAAGCTATTTGTGCCGGATGTACCTTTCCCGCCGTTCGCTGTGGCTGCGGCTCCAGCAGCGGTGGCTGTGCCGGCGCCCGGTATGATTAGGCCAAGATTTTTTAGCGAACCGATTGAGCCTTTGAGCAAATCAGGCTTGTCGACTTCGGGGCCACCGAACTCTTGTAGTTGTTGCAGCCAGCAGCAAAGCATGGCTTCGATGCCCTCATCGACCTTATGGGAAAGAGAGAGACCATACAAATTCACTAACATGAAAGGAAGTAGTTTCACAACAGGATGAGTTTGAAAGGATACTTAAATGGCTCATATGGTTTTTGTGAACAAATAGATTTTTGAAAGTTCTTAAAAAAAACGGATTTGGCAATTTAGTTAACTTAATTTAACTTAATAAGAAACAACTGTTCTCAATACATAATGCAGGCAGATCTTTTAACAATTTATTGGATTTTCTTTTAAGAAAAAATCTAGCGAAAAAGCGGTACATTTTTAGGAAATAAAAAAATAAACTGTGACCAAGTAGCTTTCGTCTTCTAAGTTTGTCCTCAATAATAGTGAGGCAGGTTTGTTAAACGAAAATGATGCCTTTCTCAAAGCTTATCTAGACTAGGGAAAAACGAGCGACCGAAAACGAAACTCAGGACAGGTTGAATATGAAATCGTTTAAGGGATCGTCTCAGAGTGAAATTTTCGAATAATCTTGTAGAAAGCGAACAGAGTGGAAAACAGAGCGACTCCAATCTCTAGACGCGTTTTTCTCAAAATGTTGTTTTTCAAAACGGCTTCCACTCTCAAAGGAAGAATGTTAATTAGTACAAAAGATACTTTATTAAATATTTTAAGTCACCATAAACAAAGTGAATAAAATTTTTACTCACCCTGCGTGAGTCGACTGGAAAGACAAAATCATCGGCGGAGAGTACAATTTTATTGGGTCCTTTCGAGAGGCGCTTACGCAGAAAGTAATTCCTGTAAGTATAAAAATAATTGGATAATTATAACTTAATAATTTTTGCTCTCCTTTTATTAGCAACTACAACCGAAAATATTATGCTAACGTGCTGGTAAACAAAATCTTCACTTTGAGCTTCAACTAAAATGTCTTAAAAATAACTGCCATCAACTAGAGGGTATGGCGCGAATGCGAGCGTTGCGCCATTGAATGTTGCACTCGAGAATTTGCGCTTATGTATTAACCTGCCATTTGCAATGATGCTCGCGTGTTTTTGTGCGTTTGTGTGCTGTGTAACATTAACTTCATGCTATAAAATGCAACAAGAAAAAGAAAAAGAAGCAAACAGCGCGCTGTAGTTAAAGCTGCGGAATTATATTAATGAACTGTGCTAAAGTTTCACGCGCAGCCATAATATTTCAGCGTGGTAGACCCTCTTCAGTGAAGCAAAGTAGCAGATTAGTCATTAACTCGGCTGCTTTGCCTGCTTGCTTTCGCTGTGTGCGATGCCACAACGCCACCGCACCACTAACACGCATACGCGTAAATGTGTGTGTGTAGTTTGGCGCTAAACTTTGCTTGTTTGCGAGCTACTTTTTTGATTTGCTTTGTGTTTTTTTTTATACCTTATTAGGATACGTGCCACTTGACTCCGTGCCACTGGCTCGCCTCTCATTATGTACAAGTTTGTTATCGCTTAGTGGTCCTTTTATGGCTTTGTGTATCATTTAACGGTGTCTGCCGCATATTTATGATAGTGTCTGTAGCTGATCAAAATGTAAGTGAAGTTGTTTCATTGCCTTTTACACAATTAAATAGTAGCTGAATCACGCTGAATAGCTAAATAGCTGGTATGCATGCCACTAGCGTTTGCTGCTTGATTTCTTAGTTGCGTTTAGTTCGGTGGATGGCGGTAGTAATTGGCCCAAATAAACGGTTATTAGGGTGTTTAAAGAGCGTCGGCTAAACATTAAAATTAAGACGCTGGTAAATGAGCAGTGACCACTAAATAGCATCGTTTTATTGTTCGTTATGGTTGGGTGTGTTGCTTAAAGTCCGCAGATATGTTTATACTTGTATATTAGTAAATATATGTATATACACTGCTTGTTTTACTGGTTGAATTCAGCTGCATTTTCAGTTTGGAGTGAGCACACTGAAGTTAATTGACATACAGATAGGTAACATAACAGATTGAAGATACCGAATTGATTTCCAGATATTTGTCTATTTGTGTGTTCGATTAGGTTAATTTATATGACTCATTCTTCAGCAAGGCGAGGGATCGCACGTAGACTGTTACGTATGGCCTTTTGTAAAGTCATACGAAAAACTTCTAAGGTTGGATATCAGCTATCTATCGACGAAGCCGCCCTGAACATCACAAGTCTGCTTAAGTATTTTATTTTTTTCGTTACTTCAACCGGATGTGTAAAAATGTGAGATCAAATGTGTTTTTGCCTTCATCTCACAAAAGCGGGCTATTTATAAGAGGAAGAACTTTAGTTACTTCTTTCTCATTTTCTTCCAAATAGCTAATGCAGCTGGCATCCGGTAAGATGCTCAATCTTATTGCGTGAATCTCAATCGAACAGGGTCCAATTATAACTCCTACAACCACTGAAAAACCTCTTACGATTTACCATGCACCAGAAGGATCTTGCGATTGCCCAGCAGCTGGTAGTTGACCAACGTTTGTTAAGCTGGTCTAAGAAGTCCCGTAGTGTACTAAAAGAAGCCAGCAAAGTTTCTATCCGTTCCCATTCTGCAGACAGCCTTACATCCTTTCGCTGAACTTGAACGCACAAATCGAATTCTCAAAAATTGCTGCCCTATTTTTGGAGTTGATATTTATGTAATGAAGTAGGCTGCACTCTGCAGAAGTATATTTACTGCTATCTATGAGGCAACTACTTCCGCTTGGAAGATCCTACTGTGGTCAGAAAACTTAGAGTGGAGCTAATGGAACACTTTCCCATTTTTTCGCCAATGTAGTCTTTTCTACCAACTTCCACCAAATAAAAATTCCGTAGAACATTTTACTCGTAGTATGTTTAACAATGGATTCATATAGCCAAAGAACTGTGAGTAATTGGTACTATGAGATATTAATTGAAGAAGTGCCAAGTCAAACAATCATACAAGGTTTGTCCGGAAAATAAAAGGACTATGGGGCGTTTTCGTGGTGCAACTTCCAATCGACTGCGATGCCTTGTCGGACCTGATTGACCTTTCGTTTGAGTCTCTTGAGGATTTCTACGTAAAACTTGGCGTTGACGGTTTGTTCAGGAAGAAGAAATTCATGCTGGATGAGGGCTTTGATGTCAAAAAGGACAATGAGCACCTTTTGGATTCATCATTCATCAGCGATCTCTTCCCGGCCCTCCAAAAAGGTCTGGTGCCACCAAAACACATCACTTTTAGCTAAAGCAACATCTAACTAAGCCTGCTTGATTCACATCAAACGCCTCTGTCACAAATTTACCGAGTTTCACTCAAAATTTAATCGCGTACCTCTGCTCTAACGCACACTGCAGTTTCGGCTTGTACCACTCACAGTAACACGTCGTGCGAAAATGTTTGTCCTGACTCTCCAGGTGCTCGGAAACAACTGACCAGCCGCTCGTTCGTTAGCTAGGAACGCTCTCTACCGAATCCAGTCGGTGCGCGCACGCTCCGAAGTACAGTCGCGGCGGAAGAACATGAGTCCTTTTACTTTCCGGACAAACCCTATATAAGCGACAAGGAAATTTAAAATTTGTCATATAAATTGGAGCTATGGAGAAAATTTTGGTGAATTTGATATTTTAGCCAAGCTGTCTAGTATTTCAACGCGATATATGCATGGTTACAGAAAATGTTTATATTTTAGACAAGTTAGGAAAAGATCATGTTAGATTTTAATCTTTTAGAAACTTTACGCTACTAAAGCGGTTCAATGCAGTTCAGATGCATTCTCATACACTTTGGCGCAATTATATACCGTTAAACAATTAGGTGTAACATAAAAAACCCAAAATTATTTCATGTAATTTTTATTCCGCGTAATATTTGGGGAATTGCATTGAATTGCGCAGGAAAGCCGCAAACTTGAAACTCTCCCCACTGAAATCGCACTAAATATTCATTTTTGTGGCGATTAAACAAAGTTTTACTGCCAATTTCAGTGCAGTGCGTATACTCGTGGCATTTTTACGCTAATAAAATCCGAAAGTTTGCACATTTCAGTATACCCATGTGGGCATGTGTCGCGTGCATGCGTGCACCACGCGTCGCGTATTTACAAATACTTACTGCAGATGTGCACATGTGCCAACACAGATGCGTATGCTTCCATATACGGCGCATGCATCTACACCCATACATACGCGCGTATATATAGAGCGTAATTTAATTTAATTGATGCAATTTTTAAAGCTTCATGCGGCGCTCTCTGTAGGGTTGTGTGCGGATACACGTTCTGTTGCATATACCATAATATACGAGAAAACCGTAATATGTCCATAATACCAATTTTATAACGTTTTCACGTCTACAATTAACTGCTAGTTGACAAACAACATTTTTATTTTTTTTTCTGTTTCGATGGATTTTTTTAGAGTCTTATTTGTCAAGGCACAGGAAGTACATAAACCCTCAAACTCGTGGTTGTGGCATAAGTGAAGGTATCACTATTTTTAATCAGTCAAAACAATTTTAGATATATGAGTCTTCTTTAGCATTGATCGAAATGATTTTGTAAGAACTGTTCAACAATAATTTTCATATACTTGGCAGTCCTCTCACCTGTAAAATCTGTATCCTCAACAGGAAGCCCATATCAAAACCCATACATATACGGCTACCACACAAACTGAACGATCGGAATCCAAAGCCTTTTATTTTCACGAGATATCTTCACAAAATTTGGCATGAATGATGAATGTCTAAGGCTATGGTGCAATCCCCGAACAAATTGTTCAGACCGGATTGTTAGCCATAGAGTTTAGTATCAAAACGAAAGTATTATATCCTTGGTTCAGTTGATGTTAACGTTTTTTTGTTGTTTTAATTAATAATAAAATAATAAGAAGGAGTAAGCAGTCATGAAAATGGAGGCTTCACAATCATACTTCAACTGGAACCGCATCAAAAGTTTGCAATAACCTTTTTTTCATTTATAAAATACACCTTTGGAGGCTGAAAAGATACACAAAACAACACGATGCTCACAAACACTCTGACAGAGAGTAAATTTGGGCGTAAGACATTGGAGGAGCCAAACCAAAAGTTCGCTTATGTGGCTGAGATGAGTAGGGTAGTAAAGAACTAAGTTAACTCTTGAACTTTGTAAAGCATGACTGTGCTGAAATACGCTTATTAATATGATACAATTAATTGTTAATGCTGTAGCGACTTTGACGACCTTCAATTTTAGCTTGTTGCTATAGCAAAATAGTATTTATGCCGACAGCGTTTGCTTAGCGCTTTCATCCATTCACTATGGTGACCGAATGCTCATTAGAGTAATTACTCAGCTTCGCACTGTTAATATTTCATTTATGTATTTACCCCAACCGTAATGGCTTAGTGGCCGTAGTTGGATTTTATTTACTAATTCTTTAATTTGGTTAAATGCAAGCGAATTCGAGCGAAGCAGTAGGATTAGGTTTGTGCTGGACCACGATAAATACGTCATAATCAATTACTTGTAGACGTAAGCTGTTAATTATGGGAGATTATAAATACATAAGTACAGATAAATTTCAAGGTGCTAAATGGCATTATCACTCGTAATGTTGGAATGTTTTGAAATACAGACTGAAATCACAGACAAAAGTTTCTCAATAGAACGTATTGTCTAAAGTTTACTACTAATTTCACGTATTATATGGCTGTGAATCCTCTGGAGGGAATGATAACAAATATACACTGTGTTTGGCGGGAGAATGAAAACTGGATAACTAAGAAGCCTTCGTAGGAGTTTCCACATAGTCTTCAGCCCAAAGTTTGTTGTCATTTATTTCTACTTAGAAGATGGAAGATCTGAGGTTATCTGGTCAGGATATTGAACCTTTGCGTACCCCAGAAAATCTGCCCAGGAAATTTTCATGACACATTCCTTTACCTTGTTTGCCAGCAGTTCAGGGTGTGTCCGGAAAGTAATAGGACTAATATTCTTCCGCCGCGACTGTACTTCGGAGTGTTCCTACCTAACGAACGAGCGGCTGGTCAGTTGTCTCCGAGCAGTTGAAGAGTCAGGACAAACATTTTCTCACGACATGCTTCTGTGAGTGGTGAAAACCGAAAATGCAGCGTTCGTTAGAGCAGAGGTACGCGATTAAATTCTGTGTTAAACTCGGCAAGTCAGCGACAGAGACGTTTGATGTGATCAAGCAGGCTTACACAGATGTTGCTTTAGCAAAAAGTGGTGTGTTTTGGTGGCCCCAGACCTTTTTGGAGCGCCGGGAAGAGGTCGCTGATGAAGATCGGAAGAATGAGCAAATCCAAAGTGAAAACGATGCTCATTGTCTTTTTTGACATCAAAGGCATCGTTCATAATAAATTTGTTCCTCCTAAATAAACCATCAAAGCCAAGTTTTATGTGGTAATCCTCAAGAGACTTAACGCAAGGTCAGTCGTGTCCGACAAGACATCTCAGCCGATTGAAAGTTGCACCACGACAACGCCCCGGCTCACACTGCCTTTCTTGTGAACAACTACCTAACCAATGCCGGCATCCCAACGCTTCAGCAGCCGCCCTACAGCCCAGATGTGACCCCCGGACTTTGTTTTGTTTCCTTGCCTGATGAAAGGAATCCAAGCAGCATGCCACCCCAGTTCTCAAGGCTATTTCGGAGAACGTTTTTTATGACGCCTTCAATGCTTGGAAAAAACTCATTGCAGGGTACTGTGTGCTACTACCCAACGCTTGGCGAACCGATGACAGTTATTATAAGACAAAGCTATACCTTTTTAAATGTCAGTATTCATTGAAGCATTTTACACACAAAATCTTTAAAATATAATATAATGCTTTTTGTATTAAAACTATTTTTTTCGGTTTCCAAAGTGAGTTTCAATACAAGTACAACCAATTAGTAGAACACACATATGTATGCGACTAATTGTTTTCACTTTGCACCTACTCAAAAAGCCGAACACATTTCGCTAATTTCAACTAAATGGGCATATAAAATTACTGCTGAATGCTTTAAGCACGAATACGCCACTTACCTCATTGCTATGCCGGCAGTCACGCTTGCGGCCACAATAATCAAAAGCAATCCAATGCAAATGGCCACAATTGTCCAGCAGATGGCGCCGCATTGCCAAAGCTGAGCCGTACTCACCAGCAGCCATTCGTCGTAGCCCGGCTGCACGGAATGTGTAATATAAGTGTTGGAATTGATTTCATGCTGCTCCAGAATCAACAGTGGCCGCCATTTGATTGAGTCAATTGATGCTGTTGACTCCGCATCCGCCGTTGCATTGGCGTCAGCATTGACACCATCATTGAAGTCAACTATAGCCGCATTTGTGGTAACGCTACTTTTGCTGTTATTATTGTGGTTATTATTGTTGGCAGTCGCATTTTCGTGCACCACATCCAATACAATGAAATCGTACTTGGGCAATTGCGCGCTGATAACGCCAGCTGGCGTGTCAATGTCATCACCACCAGCACCGACACCGCCACTACCGCTCCGATTTTTGTTTCGCTTTGCGGTCGGCATATGCGCTTGCTTTATTTTGCTGGGATTTGGTTTTGTTGCATGTGCCGCTAGCTGTTGTCGCACATTCGTAATTATGAAATCGTAAAAATGAAAAAAGTCTATGAAATTTCGCAAATTGGCAATGCGCGCCTGCTCGGCGCGGGTATGTCCGGTGACCGGATGTATGTGGCATAGTTGTTTCAGCAATGTGCGCAGCTGTTGCAACAATTTGCCATTACGTGTAGCATTATTGTCGTTGTGATTTTGTTGTAAGAACTGCACGCAATGCCCCGTTACATTTTCGATATTCGGACAGATCTCGACAAAATTCAGCCCACTCAGCTGTGGACACTCATCGAATGCTGCCAAAGTGTCACGCGTCGGCTGCACAGTTGTTGTGCTCGTTGTGGTCGCAGTGTTCTCATTATTGCCTACGAATGTCTCAGCAGCCATGGCCTCTTCGTGCTCCTGCAGCGCACGCGTGACCGAGCTGTCCAAGTGCATTGGCCAATTGAGTATGCTCGCTTCGGTACCCCGCTTGCCGTCGGTTGTCATCGCCTTCCAACGCCGCATTTGCCGGAAATTCTGCACCAATCCAATGCCGTTGTCCTCGAAGGCGACCTTCAAGAAGTAACGGTACTTATCGCTCAGCACTGTTAGTAACAGCAAATTGGACATTAGTTCGGCGCTGCCGTTAATGCGCGCCAAATTCTTGTAGAAATTATTCTCCGCATTAAAGGACGTGGCCACCACATCGATGAGCAGCACTTTGGTGTGTCGCAGGCTCACCAACTGTGTCAGCAGATGTAATGTGCTGGCATCGTTCATGTCCGCCGTGATGATAATGGCTGTCGTTTGACGCATGCAGTTTTGGAGAGAGTGAGAGAGAGAGAAAAGTGTGATATGAGCTTTATATAAGTGAAAGAATGGCGTTGTAAAATAGCCTTAAAGAAGTCACTTTTTTTGCTTATAACATAAGTAGTTATAAATGTGATTATTTGAAAAAGACTTTATACCTTATTGTAATAACGAATATTTTTAGTAGAATTTCAGCTTTTAAGTTTTTCGCCAAATTATGTTTTTCAACAGCAATTAATTATTTAAGTGGGGAGTAGTGTACATTTTAAATATTTTCCGAGTAACAGTGAATTATAAGAAATTACCGAAATAACCCTCATCACCTTTTAAAAACAGATTCCTGACAACTCATTACACTTTTTCTGAAAAGCCTTTAACCTGAGAATGGATGCCGTCCCAAAACAAACGTTTTTGAAAGAGCTACGCTATGACGTGTTTGCCGCAATTGATCACTAAGAACTATTTCTATTGTCACAGACTGTGTTTATAAAGTCAATATACAATAAATATGTGAATCTAGACAGATACTCTTTCGAAGAATAAAACCATTGAAATGCAGGGTGGCTGATGAAAGCCGCTACCAAAAAAAATTAAATAACTTTTTTTCTATTTAATGAATCTGGTTAATTTTTTTTTATTTTGCAGATTGAGTTTTACATTTAACAAAAATGGATAATTGGGACACTGAAACAAGAATTTGGATTGTCCGCCGCTATCACGCACTGGAGTCCGTAGTTTCCTCCTCCGAGCAGATGGGCCATAATGAGACTTGTAAACAAATTTGCCGAGCATGAGACAGTCCACAGAAGACCTTACCATCGAAACCCGTCAGTTCGAACGAAGGAAACAATCGCTGATGTAGCTGCTGCCATACAAAACAAACCACGTGTTTTGACAAGAAGCTTATCTGCTCAAATGGATGTAAGCAGACAGTCATTACAGTCAATTATGCACAAAGATTTGGACTTATTCCCATATAAAATTCAAATGGCCAACAAACTGAACGCTGCAGACTTGCCGATTCGCTTGGAATTTTGCCAGAAGATGCTTCAAGTGGTGGAAGAGGATGGAAAGATGTTGAACTGTCTTTTCATGTCTGACGAGACCCATTTCGATTTAAGCGACAACATAAACAAACAAAATTGTCGAATATGAAGTGCTTCCAACCCACAGATACTCCATGAGACGGAATTGCATCCACTTCGTGTCACAGTGTGGTGTGGAGACCGTTACTTGAGCATGTTGAGAGAGTTTTTCTATCCAGAATTACGCCGAATGAGAATTTCTTTCAACTCTGTGTGGTTTCAGCAAGATGGTGCAGCTCCTCACATAGCCAACCTGTTATGACAGAATTGCGACGAAAATTTGCCAATAAGCTGATATCCAGAAACTCCACATTCCGTTGGCCACCCAGGTCGCCTGACCTTACTGCACCTGACTTTTTCTTGTGGGGTTATTGCAAACAGGAAGTCTACAAAGCAAAACCAACAAATTTGAATGAACTAAGGCAATCCATTCGAGAAACAATTGCGGCTATTCCTGTCTTAACTCTCCAAGCAGTAATGAACAACTTTTTGGTAAGATGCCGCACATGCATCAACGAGCAGGGGGGGCATTTAAATTCCATTATTTTTAAAACTAATTAAGCTATATTTAATAAAATTGAATGAGCTTTAACATGAATAAAAGAAAAATGAATTCCATACACTGAAAAAAAAAATTATTTGAGTTTCTTTATGTAGCAAATTTCATCTGCCACCCTGTATAATGAAGTTCGCCCCCGGAACATTTTGGGCTTGAAAGCATCAAAGATCATAAGAATCAGTGCAGTCATCTTGAGATATAAATGCCAGATATACTTCTACACTGTACTTTTAAATTTGACAGAAATCTAGCGACTCGTGGTACTAGCGAAAATATAGTGGTTATAAACACAAGCAGCGCTAATAAATTCGATCAATAACGGGAATTTCAACAACGATATCCGGACAGCAAACAACGCCATAGCTCTTTTGTCATTTCATCATGGAAAGATATAGAAATTGTTAAAATTTACTACCGTAATTCGGTGACGTCGTTTTGGCGAATTTTGCGAAAAGATCTAGGCATACATCTTCACAAGATTAAATTGGCGCAAGAACTGAAGCCGCTTGGTCACCAGAATCGTCGCATGTTCGTGAATTGGGCTGATCAACAACTTGATAATGATCCGGATTTTCATCGAAAAATCATCTTCAGCGATAAGTCTCTTTTCTGGCTAAATAGCTTCGTCTATAAGCAAAATATACGTTATTGGTCAGGCAGAAATTCACACGTACTCTTTGAGTCAACATTGTATTCTGAAAAAATTACGGTTTGGTGCGGTTTATGAGCCGACGGCGTCATTGGGCTGTACTTCTTCCGTGATGATCAACACCAGCACTTTGCTGTGCATTGGAATCGTTACCGCTCAATGATAACCGAATATTTTTGGCTCAAATTAAATGATATGGACTTGGCGCCACATGCCACCCAGCGAATGTCACAACCGATTTATTGAAACCCAAGTTTGGTGAATGTGTTAACTTATGAAATAGTTCAGACAATTAGCCGCCTCGGCCGTGCTGTTTAACTTTGTTAGACTATTCCCTGTAGGGCTACATCAATTCCTTGGTCTATGCCAACAAGTCAGCGACGATTGATGAACTTCGTACGAATATCGAACGTAAAATTGCAGCAGCAACGCCGATTAATGTTTGAAACCCGTCGAAAAGAGGGTTCAGCGTCTGGACTTCTGCAAGCGTGCCCGTGCTAGCCATTAAAAAAAATTGAGTTCCATACATAATAGCATCGAATGTATATTCACAAACAGAATTTTTCGTTGATATTATTTTTGTTTCATTTACTTTTGTAGCGGTCTTATTGAAAAACCCGTTTCATATGTCATTTTCTGTAGAAGCCACATTAGGGTAAAAGCATTTACCACAATATTTATAGATTGAACGCTTGTAACTTTTCTTTCATGCACATGATTCCCTGAACCATTTCTAAAAATACTATACTTATTTTTAAATACGAGTGCTTTAAATGATTTAAAATTAATTCACTGAAATATGCCAAACGCTTCTACAATTATATGCCAAATGTGTCAATGACTCGCAACACTTACCTCTACCAATTTTATCCTGTGCATGCAGGTCACGTATGTCGTCGCCGATTTCAATTTTATACGACACATGCAGGTTTGCCGCTATGGCGAGTGGCATACCCCAATTTTCATCTGCAATAAGCAATAGTAAATAAATGGCGTTATAAAGTCACATGGTCACATATATATTTGTACTCATACATGTGTGTGTGTGTGTGGAGCACATCAAATTAATATTATTATAGATTGCAGTGAGGCCGCAGAGCGGAGGTAGCGGCATTCACGGTAAATGAAATTAAACGATACACAGGGGATGGCGCATAAAGGCTTTGTTCAATTGTCGCAATGGGACAACAAAATTTAATTTGAATCAAATTGATGTTGTAATAGAGCTACATCTCTAAAGTGAGGTTATTTTGTAATTTAAATGGAATGTTTTGTATTTTTATATATACATGTGTAGGTACATGAGTAGCATTTCTAACTATGAACTAGAACTATTTCACAAATATGTTTTGACTGAACTATATTGTAGTTGAGTTGTAATTTACGATGGTTAAAAAAGAGCTAACTAAATTAATTAATTAGCGACGTTTGTGACCATTAGCGAGATCACATGGTATTTCTTTCTTTTTCTTCTTTGGCACTATAAATGAGGGTCGGTATGGGTCCAGTCTTCCCATACCGTGGGTTTTCCACGTGCCGACAGGTGGTAATGCACTTGGTGCTTCCGATGGATGCGTGGGCGCCCTTGCTTTCATTGTTCAAGTATTTGTTGAATTTTTATGCGCTTAACATATCCATGTCACGACATAGCTCACCTAGTTCGTGGTTCCAACTTCTTCGATATTTATCGCTTACACGCACGGTTCCAAAGACCTTGCGAAGTGCCATCGAATGCTCCAAGTGCTTTATTAACTCGGGTCTTCATCCTTCGTCAAGTGAGCGATCTGCTTCTTAATTGCCTACCGATCCCAAAGTAGCACCTGTTGGGATCAGTTATTTTGCGCTTGATCTCCACGCTTAGATTATTGGTGGAATTTATGCTGCTCCGAACTATAAAAAGTACTTAAATTTTTCAAATTTAGTTCTCAAGATGCGATAAATCTTTGTTTGTGGCCTCCAGGTACTTTTTCCCTCGTACACCACAAGACCAATGTCTTTCGCTTCTTTTTCTAGGCTTGAAAAGGCAATGCTGACAGCTCTGTTGTTTAGGCCTATGATGTCAATATCATCTACCTACCCCAGTAGCATTGTACTTTTACATTAGACAGTTATACTGCGGTTCAGATTAGCTGCTCCATAGTAAAACTTCGTTTGGTATCGAACGGCTCTGAGAGGTGCTTCGCGATTTCAACGGAGCTGATGTTTGTGCACAACGTCAATCTGCATAGCCGAATGAGTTTCGCGGGGATACCAAATTACTGATTTCACCCATTTTCGGTATTTAACCATATTTTATAAATTTATATGTAGAGAGCTCGTGCAGACAAATATTAAGAAAAAAACTGGACTAAACTATAGTAAACTTACAGGAATAATATCTTATAGTAATTGGCTTTAATGCAGACAGCAAAACTTTTATGCATATATGTATATAGACTAAGTCATAACAAATTTTCGTAAGAGACTACAAAATCTTAATTCTTATAATATTTTTCGAATTTCATATTGAAGAATACATAGAATGTTTCCTTCGTAAACAAATTTTCGGAAATAAACATAAAGATTGAAAATGATTTCTTTGGGCAATTCTTTCATAAAATACATTACGAATTGCATGCTTGTGTGCAAACCATGCTTCATTTACAAACGGCTATCCAAACGCACATTGAAAAATGAACTTGAAAAATCCACAAAAACAAAAAATGCTTAAGCCGGCGGAATAGCTCACAAAAGAAGGCCTATTGAGGCTAGGCCAAGGACAAATTACCTTTCATAGCTTCATGTGAATTACAACTACTAAATACGAGTAACACTACTTATAATCTAAATACTTTCATGAAAGTAATATACGGCCAAAATCGTTGACTGAACACTATGCCAATGTGCACCCCTGCCATATATGCACACACTGCATGCTGGAAGAAGCCCTGCAGGCGTAGCAAAATTCTTCATTAAGTTAGCTGTGTACCTTAGCTAACTTCGTACTAAGCTTTACACGCTTGCAAA
The DNA here is from genome assembly GCF_023373825.1 of Bactrocera dorsalis. Lineage (NCBI taxonomy): Eukaryota > Metazoa > Arthropoda > Insecta > Diptera > Tephritidae > Bactrocera > Bactrocera dorsalis. The sequence goes on from NC_064304.1 coordinate 90,795,424, forward strand.
AGCTTATAATTGCTTGCAGATGTACTTATACATACATAACTACAGATTCAGCAGCGATATCATAACATATGCACATATATAATTCTCTGCTACAAGGAAGTCTCGTGGAGACCAATTATGTGGCCAAGTAGGAAATATATGCTTGTAATGTATGTGGATCCACAAGTTTTTAGTGTGTGGTCTTAATATTTTGCAACGACGGTGTTTTTAAAGGCAACTGTATTCCCTGTTGGGTTACCAGAACTTTGTGGGTGTGTGTTCAAGTATTTGCGTATACAGTACTTCAGCTTGCTTTTGAAAATACTTTCACTGCTACATTTGCATGCATGCAAACATCTACATAAACATTTATGTGCATAAGCAACATCTGCGCCTGTGCTTTTTGGTTACTTATACGCCCTGTAGGCGCACACATATCAAGCACATATACTCGTACCCAGCCGACGCGCCAATTTAACAATTTGCTAAATTGCAAACCTAACCAAATTACAGCTTAATTTTCATTTTCTTGATTAGCAAGCGGAGTGAAAATATTTATGCTCATGCATATTCCAGGCGCTTGGCGGTGCTGCGGTTAAAGACGATGTCGAAAATATTAGTAAAAGAGGTAAAGTTGTATGGAGGCAAGTGATTTGAGCACTTAAACCGCACATTTATAAATACAGTATATGAAAGTTCTTGGCATTTTAGAAACATAAACTATTTTTCAGTGCTTTTGCACCAACTGCGCATAACGCAGGCAATTGGCTTACACTGTGCAACATAATTTGAGTTTGAAATTCGATATGCAGAGTATCTTGGTATATAACTATTTAATGTATAAAAAATTGATTTTGAATAATTGTAAGAAAAAATATAATAAAAAATTTATACATAATTTGAATTAAAGTCAATTTATTTGTCAGTTTGTTAAGTTAAAATATCCGCCTACAAATCTATGAGTTCTAATACTTTTTTTAAGAGCACCCTTAAATGATGCAATTACTATATTGCGTAAAGCTGCCTTCGGGTTGTCTGTTGCTACTACTGCGAGATTTATACTAGTGAGAGTCTGTTCGAACAGCAGCATTAACCTGCAACATATTGCATAGTGTTTTGGTTTAATTTTTTCCAAGAATTAACTATCAAAATTGCGTATAATCCTTTGCGGTAAAAGAAACAGGGCTTATTGCTTTCACATGTGAGCAAAAGAGCAGTTAAATTTTTCTCGTTTATAAGTTAATGACTTTCGTGCGATTAAATTCTGTATTTCCAATAAACGTTGCACATGCTTACGCATGGATTAATTTGTGCAGCAGTTTTCAGAATTTTTATTGTGGTTTTGCTAGTTGCTGCATCAGAAGCAGTTCTCATTATTTGCATAACAGATAAAAGGATATTTTAAGGATTACAGTACATATTTTGCATGTTTTCAGTGGAAAAAAAATGTTATACATAAATGTGCGCACCTGAATTCAAAAACATACACACATGTGTATACATATGTACATAGATATTCCAATTTCAATTTTATACAAAATAACATAAATGCCGATTCAACCGAACTACGCGCCATACTCCACTAGGAGTTGCAAGGAAACAAACCTGGCATTAAGAAATCTAATTTGAAAACTAAAATTATTTTTTAGTAAGCAATACTTAAATAAGCAATAACTAAGGCAATAACTAAGGCAAAACAATGCAAATGCATATAATCTTAGTACATTACATAGTAGGTTAGTATAAAACCTACCTTGAGGCAATAGATCTTCATGTAAAATTTTCTTTGAAATGGATTATAGAAGAGATAGAGGAGGCGAAATGAACTTTTAAGAGTAGAAATAATAGCTTTTAATCCTTTTCACACACTCTTTGGGACTGAATCGAAAAGAAGAGAGGATAGCAAGAAATAAAAAGACGCATAAAGTCACCATCTTTTCATATATGTAGGTTTGTAGGAGAGCTACCGCTTTCGGAACTCAACTTACGAAGCAGTCAGTGGTAGTTTTCGACAAATTTACTCCTAAACCTATAACAAATCTGGTGAGAAGTTCATTCATTACAACTCTCCAACCAAACTAACCAATCGAAATGTAAGACAATTTTACTAAAAAATATTAATATTTGTTTTCAATTATTTTCTTTTGATTGCAAAATGCAAACTTCAATATAGTTTGATAACCGCCCACATAGTTTTGGCATTGCATGCAACTGAATTGGCTGTCTATTTTATAATTACATACAAGGTGCGTTCCAAAGTAAACAGGACTTAAAAAAAAAAACAGAAAAAATGGTTTTTTCAGCAGAATCAATTCATTTTATTCAAAATAGTCTGCTTCTGTTGAATACAGCTTTTTGCATGGTCCAAAATCGAACGAGTGTTTTAGCTCGTTGGCCGGTATGGCCGCCAGTATATCGGTGCAAGCCTTTTGAATGGCCTCTACATCTGCATAACGCTTTCCTTTAATGCATTTTTCCGAAAAGGAAGAAGTCGCACGGTGCCATATCAGGTGAATACGGGGAGTGGTTAATGGTAAAAATGTGATTTTTGGTCAAATAATCGGTCACAAGAGCAATTTTTAGTCGCCTTTCATAAGCCCAAATGTTCAGGCAAAATGCGACAAATCAAAGTTTTGGAGATGTTCAATGATGATTTCGACTGATTTTTGATGAATTCAAGCAAAGTTTCGATGGAATTTCCAGTGATCACGGATTTTGATTGGTCCACATGTTGATCATCATGTATGTTCTCACTAGAACTTTGAAAACGTTGAAAGCACACGCGTACTCTGCTACGGGATAAGCAATCATCGCCATAAACTTGTTTCATCAATTGAAATGTTTCGGTAAAAGTTTTAACAATTTAAAAAACAAAACTTAATGTTGGCTCTTTGTTTGAAGTTCATTTCCGCACCGATAACACAAACATACTGACACTTAAAACGCAATAACTTCACTTCCAATCAATGAAATGTCATGAAATTCTCACTTGACAATCGATAAAGATAGCAGACTCTAACGCGCCAGTCGACATATAGATGGCGCCACCAGCGGTTGCAAGATTCAAAAAGTCCTGTTTACTTTGAAATTCACCTTGTAGTTGTTGTTGCATAATTTTGGTTGCATGCTCGTTTTTAATGAATATTTCAACATTTCAGTTTTGGCTGAAGTTCCATCGAAAGCAGCTACAATGGAATGTTGGTTACGGCATTTGGCGATATATTTACTTAGAATTACTGAAATTACTTGTTGTTGTTTGTATTTAGTTCTATGAAATTCTTTTATTTGCATTCCCAACTATTTGTACGGAAGTTTCAGATTAGTTTTCCGTCTCTAATCATCTTGATTTTCTTGGAAAACCAATTTTATATTTTGTTTACCACAACGGAAAACTTCGATAGCACTTGTGATGGAGTGAGGAATTGAATTAATATTCTATTTTAATGCTGAAAAAATAAAAAGTAAGACAGACAGTTGTGGTTGATACATTAAGTTTTCTTTTGTAGGCAAAGCACTTTTTTCGAGCTTTACTCACTTTTAAATACAGTCTTAAATAACTTGATTACCAGTTAAAAGTGTGAATGCGCTTGCCTGAATTATCATGGGATTAATACAGCAAGACTGTATATTTGCTATTTACACACATACTATAAATTCATAATCCAAATAGCAACCGGATAGTGGCGTTATTATGGTGGATGATAAGCTTAGGCTTTTCCAGCATCGGTTTTGTGGTCTATGAGATTTTAATTAAGTTGATTTACTAACCGAACCAGCTGCGTTGCTAGGTGTGCGTATACATAAGACATATGAACTGGCATTGCATAATAAACCAATAAATCAGGGTATTCGCACACAAAGAAGCTTTTGTGTATATGCATAATAGGGAGTTTCTTATTTCGCAAGTTTAGTGCTTTTTAATAAACGTCTCATAAAGCTATAGTTTTAGCGCTTAGTAAAGTATCCAAAGGAAAAATAGCCCTTTATTTTCAATTTAAACCGTGCCTAAATTATTATACTTTTTTGTTATATTTACAAAGTTTTTTTTTAGAACTTTTACATTAAAATTTAGATCTCCAAAACCAATAAATCTACAACTTTGACAGAGTAGTTCTCTAACATAAAAGTTTTTGCTCAACAAAAGTGGTCAGCAGGATGTGTTTATAACGGGTGATTTTTTTGAGGTTAGGATTTTCATGCATTAGTATTTGACAGATCACGTGGGATTTCAGACATGGTGTCAAAGAGAAAGATGCTCAGTATGCTTTGACATTTCATCATGAATAGACTTACTAACGAGCAACGCTTGCAAATCATTGAATTTTATTACCAAAATCAGTGTTCGGTTCGACAAATTACAAATCGACAAATTTTGTTCAGCGATGAGGCTCATTTCTGGTTGAATGGCTACGTAAATAAGCAAAATTGCCGCATTTGGGGTGAAGAGCAACCAGAAGCCGTTCAAGAACTGCCCATGCATCCCGAAAAATGCACTGTTTGGTGTGGTTTGTACGCTGGTGGAATCATTGGACCGTATTTTTTCAAAGATGCTGTTGGACGCAACGTTACGGTGAATGGCGATCGCTATCGTTCGATGCTAACAAACTTTTTGTTGCCAAAAATGGAAGAACTGAACTTGGTTTGACATGTGGTTTCAACAAGATGGCGCTACATGCCACACAGCTCGCGATTCTATGGCCATTTTGAGGGAAAACTTCGGACAACAATTCATCTCAAGAAATGGACCCGTAAGTTGGCCACCAAGATCATGCGATTTAACGCCTTTAGACTATTTTTTGTGGGGCTACGTCAAGTCTAAAGTCTACAGAAATAAGCCAGCAACTATTCCAGCTTTGGAAGACAACATTTCCGAAGAAATTCGGGCTATTCCGGCCGAAATGCTCGAAAAAGTTGCCCAAAATTGGACTTTCCGAATGGACCACCTAAGACGCAGCCGCGGTCAACATTTAAATGAAATTATCTTCAAAAAGTAAATGTCATGAACCAATCTAACGTTTCAAATAAAGAACCGATGAGATTTTGCAAATTTTATGCGTTTTTTTTTAAAAAAAGTTATCAAGCTCTTAAAAAATCACCCTTTACAAACATATGTATCAAATGTATCTCTAAAAACTTCGCATTCAAAATCGTTAGCTCGAAACTGGTTTTAGACCCATAGCCTTTCATAATGATCCGTAGAACATTTTCCGCATACGCGATTTTCTCGCATATTTTGCCTCGCCGTAAATCGACCAACTCTAATATACATATGCACTATAGCTGCGTATAATACACATTCAATGATTTTGCCCTTAATTATGTCCATTTCGCTATAATTGTCGTAAACTTCAACATAATAAGTAGTCATAGAAACTGATGACAGTTTATGCTCGTGTGGCTTTAAAAGGCTACTAATTAACCGAAATCTGTGGATGGGTGTGAACTAATCGGATTATGTGTGCAAACATTCTACAATGGTCGCTAATTAAAGTTAAATAAACGCGAGCTATCTGAAACTTAAATGACAGAGGGCAATGGATATGCAGATATAAACGTGGGTATACAGAAACTCTGTATACAAGTTTTGGTTCGAAACTGTAAAGATGAGGAAAAATATGTATTTTTATGCTTTATTGGTTATGAGAAAGCTTTCGACACCATTAAACAGGATAAACTTATGGAAATTTTTCATTCTATGGCAATACAAGTAGATGACAAAGAGATTCGTTACATAAGAAAACTATATTGGCAACAAAGTGCCCATGTAAGCATCAATGGTGATATAACCGAAGAAATATCTATTTCACGAGGTGTAAGACAAGGATGTATTCTGTCACCCATATATTCGGAAGTAATATTTCAAGAATCGGTAACCAGTATTGATCAGGATGTGAATGTGAATGGTATTTTCATCAATAATATACGCTATGCAGATGAGACTGCACTTATAGCCGATAGATTGATGGGATTACAAGAACTTGTAAATACGTAGTGACGAAAATGGCCTACTCATTAACATAAACAAGACGAAGTAAATACATGATTATTAGTATGAAAAACAAATATATTCAATGACACACACCTCTTGATTAATAATATGCCCATCGGAAGAATTAAAAATTTCAAGTACCTTGGTTGTCAGATCAATTGGGATTGTTCTAAGGAAAATTTCGAAATTTTTCTCAAACACAAAAACATATTATGTGACCATGACCTCAACATCACAACCAATATACGTTTTCTAAAATGCTATATTTGGTCAGTGCTTCTCTACGCGTTGGAAACGTCGACTCTGAGAATCACAGATATGAACAAACTAGGGACCTTCGAGCTATGAAGTGAAGTAAAGTTTTGAGAAGAGTGAACCCCAATAGAGAGTTGTTAAAGACTATAAAATAAAGAAAAGCAGCCTACCTAGGACATATTATGAGGCACTCTAAGTATGAGCTCCTACAAATAATTGTCCAAGGAAAAATTTAAGGAAATAGGGGTACTGACCGTAAACAACTTTCGTGGCTTCGAAAAATTCGACAATGGACGGGAATTCAGAACTATGGCAACCTTAAGGATAAGGCGAGAGATAGAGAGAAATATGCTGCCATAATTAAAACTCTGTGATTTTTTTATGTAAACAGTACATTATTACAATATTATTAAGCTTATTAATATTATACATATTATTAAATGTTATATATTCACCAATATTCAAATGCAAATTGCCAAATAAAGCAAAAAATGCAGAAACTAGATTTTTTTAAATATGGCATACATGTTGAGTTTAACCCGTGTTTTCAAAATATATTGGGTAGTCGAAAAAATATTTTCGTTTTCAACTTAGTTTTTATATTTATAATAATAAATAATTAAACAAATTTGTAAAATTTTTGTCAACCACTTTTTGCCATTTTCCCGCTAGAGGCATTATTCCATCAGTGTAAACCGAAATCTCGAAATTTCCAGAAAGGAAGTGAGTGAACCATTGCTGTGCTATGCGAACTGATGCAGCATCGTATCCGTAAACTTCACAAATTTCATTGGTAGTTTGCGAGCCATTCTTCCGTTTCTTATATTTCTTCATTATTTTCACTCATTTTTGAACAGCTGTAACTTTTTTTCAACTTCCCTGAACTTAATTTTTGGTTAAATGAAGCTTAATATTTCACCTTTACAACACTACATGGTATGACACAATGTGATTGGTAGCTTTGAAAATATACGACTTGACAAAATACGAAAATCCTTTTTCGACAACCCAAAATATAGAAAAATTTTAGCTATATCTTGACTTTTTATTTTAATATTTGTGCGAGTAACAAACGTTGTAAAACCGTAGAATATTTTATGGATTTTCAACGCGTGCTATAAAATTCATTTGCCATGCCAAATACTATATGTGCTTTCATTTTCTTTACAATAACTTTGGGCAGTAGATGCGGAAACACATACGTCCAAGCCTTTAAGTGTGTGGGCATCACTTCGGAAAACCATTCACTGAGTTCACTGAACCTTACAAACAAGACCAAGCAACCAAAAAATAAAATCGCTTTTATACACGGTGTGTTTGTCGTCACCATTATGGCAACAACAATGCACTGAACATGAACAATAACAATTGCCGCCGAAATACAAAAGAATGGCGATTATATACTTCAGTGGACAAAAGCAACGAAAGTGCAGGAAAACAATAAACTAAAGTGTGCGTAATATTTACTGCAACTAGACGAACATATATTGCGCACATGTACCTGCAGCAGTGTGTGGGAATGAAAGGACAAAGGCAATTCGCCAGTAACAAGCGCTACGAAATGGCGAAATCAGTAAATATTCTCAATAGAGCAATATGCGTGAGTGTTTATCAGCAGCGACGCTGGCAGTGATTAAATAAATTACATGCCAGCAAGCGAACTTAAGTGTGAGCTTGTGAATATGCCTGCTGTGTGGTGTTATATTTAATTCCCGCTGCGCTAATGAGCAAACAATCAAAGTCATTACCAGCCAATACTTATGGGTAAGGCATTAAATGAGTGTGCTTACTACTATTCAGGCTATTTTTAATGATTAAGTGAGTGAACGCACCACAATTCAGAGTAGTGTTTTTAATCTTTCCAAATAAATATTTTTTTTTTTCAGTTTAAAATGCGTATGATGTTACGTATACGCCACGGCACAATATTCAATGCATTATCTACTATATAGGTAGCTTTTATAAGTGTTTATGGAAACTTAAAAATCAGTGAGCTAATTTAATTTTCTTTGTAATTTTTTTGTTAAAATCGAGGTTTTTTTTTTGAAAATTCATATATTTGTATCCATTTTGGAAAATATTTCTTTGTTCTTAGCTATTGTCTCATAAATTTCAGAACAAACTATACACAAAAAACCAAATTGAAGCTCAATAAATTTTCCATTTCAAGTGAAACAGAAATTCATGAATCAAAAAAATTAAAAAAAAGAATAAATTATTTCCTTATGTAGGACCAAGGCAGAAAAGTCGACCAATAAAGTCAGTAGAGTAGAATCAAAGTAATGATATACGAGTATACTATAGTACGAAAATTTCAAGAATGAAAAAATATATACACCTATACATATAATTGCTAAGCAGAAAACTTCTTCTGGTAATAAATTTATGTTTAACACAGTATTTGAAAATAGTATTCAAACTTGAGAACTTATCTTAAATACAATACTTAAGCTCAAAATCTTAAACCGAAACAGAAAATTTTGCATGAATCTCGTCAAATAATTCAGCAAATTTATCAGATAAAGGCGTGGCTTCTAAGCTCAATAGCTTTCACTTAAGTTGCTTTCACATTGTCGTTCGCGGTAAATCATTTATTTCACTTCCGTAGCACACAAAGCGATTGTTTCCGATGATTTATGAGAAATCGAGACGCGACGCACGCGTCATGGCTGCCTTATGTTAAGAAAGCAAACAGTAACAAAAGCAGACACTATTGCTGACAAGTGTTTGTGTGATGTGTGCAGAATATAAAACTATGAGAAAAGAGATAATACATACAGTACACATGTAGTTCAGGCGAGGAAGCATGTCTGAAAACGTGGCACACATAAATATTTACATAAATATGTATATACGCTGACAGGCAGTAACAAAACAACAACAACAACATAACACATAATAGAAGCGAAGTCGATACATCAAAGAGGAAAATAAATGTGTTTTTGTTTTGTCTTTGTGGCGGCTTGCTAATAAAAATGGCGACGAGTGGATGTTATTCAAGTTTTCGCGACCAACAGCTGGTTGTCTCATCCTTCGCATTCGCCACACATTTACTTATGTATTTAGTGTGCGTTCATCCAACGCCAGTCATAGAGTGTACATGTTACCTGATTATTTTGCCTAACTGCGCACCTGCTTGCGTTCATTGTATTCTGCGTAAATTCTAATGAGTTACTGTTGACTGCGAGGCAGCATGAAAGCAGTGAGTGATATTGAATGTGCCTGCATTTACTCGTACACTCTCCGCCACCTGAAGCAGCACACCTCATATTCATTTTGTTTTTAGTATCTTTTGTTGGGAACTCATGATTCCCCATTGAATCTTTTTTTTTAATTTATTTAGAGTCACCATGAAGTTTTTGCATATTTTTGTAAATGAAACACAACGTTTGCTTCTTCTTGCCAAAATAGCTTAAAAATTGCATTATGAAGTGCTTTGAAAATTTCGTTTGATTTGTCATCATATTTTGGGTAAAGGCTTTTCTTCAGAAAATGATATAAAATTCAATAGTTTTACCAGCAATTTCTTCGAATTATTTTTAAAGATTATGTGTCGTTTCTTAAATTTGCTTTTACTCTGTTTTCATTCGCTTGCGGTGGTCAATTGATCTCGTTCGGCAGCGCATTTTTCAGTTTGCCGCGGCTTAGCGTGAAGAAACATCCATACTAGCTATAAGCGTGTGATTGATTGCTTTGAGTGGTTTATGGATCAATATTTAAGAAATTTCAATGTTGTGCGTTTCCTCTTTATGTGAAAAAAACTTTTGTAATCGGAAACTGCGAAAAAGAACTTCTGAGATCTTCAGTTACACACAAGCTATACCAAAGCTGATTTTGGGTGCAGCAAGTTGGGTAAATATTGGGTAGTCGAAAAATTCGTTTCGCATTTCTAATAAATTTCAACTTATTTTTTTTTTTATATTTGTGATGAACACTAGTGAAAAAAGTAATATTTTGGTCGACCACTTTTTGCATTTTTTCGCTAGAGTCATTATTCCATCAGTGTAAAACTTTCATCAGTGCAAATCGAAATTTCCAGAACGGAAGCGAGCGAACCATTGCTGTGCTATACAAACTGATTCAGCATCGTCTCTGTAAATTTCATAAATTTCATTGGTGGCTTGCGTGGCATTCTTCCTTTTTTATGCAAAAGTTTCAAAATATAGTGAATTTCTTCATTTTTGAACAGCCGTAACTTTGTTTCAACTTCCCCGAATTTTATTTTTTTATGTTAAATGAAGCTTAAGACCTCACCTTTCCAACACTATATGATATGACGAAGTGCGGTTGACAGAACTGGAGATATACGACTACAACGACATCTATAGACAAAATACGAAAAGACTTTTTCGACTACCAATATATCACCGGACAACTCATATCTGCAATCTGTAATAATTTAAGACTTCGGAGCATCATCTTATTTAATTATATCCCTAAAGCATCGCCAAGCATGTAAAGCTTTTCGAAGGCGCGCGAAACATGTGAGGTACAACAGTATGGAAATAAATACCATTTACAATACCGTAATAAACTGAATATCTGTTAATAACAGATTTTAACATAAACAACTTATTATGAATGATATTTAATAACACAATTGCATTAATTTACAAAACTATTGAAATATGTATGCAACTAAGTGATGCACAATTATAATTAAATAACACCAACGTAGTTATCACACAGATACTGCCCAACTACGTGAATAAAGGGTGACTTTTTTGAATTATACCATTTTAGCATGGAAATATTTTATGAAAAAGTAATGAAACTACCAAATCTGTGCGACAGCTGATGTCTTTGTCATTCAGAGAGAGAGTAACGTTTTCTGAATGCAAGTAAGCCGGGAGAGTCTCTGTAAGAATGAAAGAACTTCCACTGTGGCAATATTGCTTACTTACAAGCTTCAGACAGCAAAATGGAAAATCGCTGCGAGTGATTTTACTGCACTTTTTCACTCACTTCTCCCCAAGCTCGCAGTACTGAATGCATAGGTAATTATTACATGAGGATTGAACCGCGAACCAAGGTCTATTGTGAACGCATAAGTCATGACAACAAATATCGATGTTTTTCAGTGGTTATAACGGTGTAATTTGCCGAAATATGCTTAGCATCAATGTCAAACACATGTGTTAACTTTGACAGTTAATTTGACAAGTATGCATCCCTCAAGGAAATTATCTACCACCGAAAAAACACCCCATATATAGCTAGTGGTAAATAAATATGAAGGATAATGTATGGTACTACCATGCACACATACATATTTAGGTGTTTTGTGTTTAAAGCTATAGCTAACGCTTAAACGAGTAATTAGTGTGCCTGAAAATAATTTAATTACTATTTTATTGTCATTAGTAATTTCGGTTTGTGTGAATCAAGCAATTGTCGTATATTTATTTCCGTTGATGCCACAAAATCATAAATTGTTCAAACAATCAGTGTTGGCATGAATGCCCATAAACAAAAGCACTACAACAAATGTAATCCCATTCACTCGTAAATGCATTCATTCACTTGCTTATCTCGCCACTTATGGCACATTTATTTACTCAACTCAATTGTTTGGTTATATGAGAAATTTTAATTAATTGCCATTCTGTTTTTGCTCTCAACTGCTCATCGGAAACCGCAAAAGTGCGCGGATGAAAACACACATGTGAGCGGTTTTTATGAGCATAAATTGCAATTCCATTTTTCATTGAATTTGTTGATTGCCTGCGCGCTGTCGAAATGAATAAGAAAAACAACAATTGAGATAAATAAAAAAAAAAAATAATTTTTGTTCAGATAATTTTGATTTTTAATATATTTTATATATTTTCATTTTGCAAAGAAACAACATTAATGAAAAGCAAACTAATTAATTGATTATTTTCATAAAGTAAAAAGTCTCTTACGATTATTAATATAGTAATGGCAAATGTGTTGAATGCAGGCATATGTCATTTTACTTTTTATGCCTCAAATTAATTGATTATTTACATATTTACTTTCATGAATTTTTTTTTTTTAATAAATTTTAATTAAAATAAGTTTTTGTGGTTAGCTTTGAATTAAATCAAAGTGAGTTTTGATTGCTTTACGTAGCGGTTTCATATAACATTCCTAATAATATTTTTACTACTTTTTTCAAATAAAATGGTAGCCGTATCAATGTCGTTTTTTAAGCACCAGAAGGCGTGGTGCAAGCCCACTGATATACAAACAGCAGCTGAGCAGAGGAATGGGTTACAATATATATTCTAGTTCAGAGGTAACTCAACTTAGGCTTAAAGCTTGTAAGACACTCAAATAATGCCAATTATAAGAGATTTGACACTAGCTACTTAGAATCAACTATTTACCATATCAAAATTACAAAAAAAAAAAAAATACTGAATTTTAAAAATTTATTTTTGATCAACGATTAACGAAAGCCAACTGATTTACACTAATTGAAATATTATGCAAAACGAATCTTCTCCCACCAGTCTACCAGGGCTAGCACAGTTGTGCCGAGCAGTTACTTTATTATAATTTTTTACAAAAAATTCCAAGCTTTGGTGATGCCTCAAAACAGAAAATATTTTTAATATTAAACAAAAAATAAAAATTAAGTGTCTGTAAAGCGAATGCTTTATTAAAAAGCACAAAAAATCAATTTCGGAATGCTCTTATTTACTACGAAGTGAAATCACACCATTACAGCGTAGACTTGGCAAAACGCACATAATTCAAAATAATTTTAATATAATGAACGCAATTTACAATCGTATTAAAGCAAATTAAATAAATATACATACATACATATGTATGTATGTTTGGTAGTTGTGCGCGTGCAAATTCAATTTCCAAGCTATAATTCGGTATGAAAGTAGTTGTGAAATGACTTCGACAAGAGCAAAAATCTATTAAATTTCGAGCGCACACAAACGCTTATGTTTGTAGCTTTGTATAACAGCAAGTCAAAACAGTTTCGGCGGAAGTAGTCGTGAAATGCAATGAAATTTCCGCTATATAACAGCAGTGAAGTTGAGAGCCATGTTGATAGAATTCGCAGCTGATGTAGATGAAGAAATGCCAAAGTCAAGTGCTGTTGGTGTATTCATGCCGCTGCCTGTTTAACCTTGCTTGCATAGACACACTCACATACACACACATTCCGTTTTTTATATTGCCAACCTGCCACGCTTGCCATCGCTGGCGTGTTTATCGCTGCAATTATTTTCAATTTCCCCACACCAAATAATCTAAGGCACAAGTTAGCGGCGAAATACGAGCTCACATATTTATATCTACCTACATGTACATATGTATGTATACATTATATATTGCTGAATGTGAAGCACCTTCGCTAGCAGAATATTTCAACTATAACACATTAAAGTCAATACGCAGGGCAGCCACCATGGCGTATACGTTGCATAAATTCAAGCACCCACGATATGTAAGCTGGCTGCAGAAAAATCACTGCGCGTCTTTGCTTGTGTGTGTACGCTTGTAAAAGCTGACTATGTTGCTACATCTGCTGGTGTGCCTATGTTGATTAAGATTACCATATCTTGTGCTTGTGTGTATATTTTCAATGAAGGTTGCTGTAGGTGAACTGGTATTGATGGTTTGTCTTTAAAATTTTTCGTTTGGATCTGACTGTTTCCATTATTAAAGCCTTTGTATTCAAGAGTTTATGTTTCATTTTTGCTATTTCTGTCTTCTTTGCTTATTTGCTTTGTCTGCCAAGTTGTCAGCAGATTCGTTTTAATAGTTAAACTTGAGTGAATCACGGTAGCTGAATGCCACTAGGAATTTTAAAGGTAACCTACTAAATTTATATTTGTTGAAGTATATTCAAATAAGGAATATATTACTCAAATAGAAAAGAACTTTATTGCAACTATTCTATTATGGCATGATGTGCTGCAAAAAGAGTCAGCATAACTACTACAAAATCAGTTTTCCTTGGTAGTCGAAAAAGACTTTTCGTATTTTGTAAAAAGATGTCGTTGCAGTTGTATATCTCCAGTGCAACCAATCACATTGTGTCATATCATAACTATAATGTTGGAAAGGGGAGATTTTAAGCTTCATTTAACCAAAAAAATATATATATTTTTCTGGGCTAAAATTTTCCTACTGGGTCACTATGCATTTGCATAGTGATAACCTAATACATTTTAGTAGGTGCCAATGATTTTGTTCCCTGACACAAGTTTAATTTTATTAAAATGTGACTAGAAAAAATGTGAAAATTGCGCAAAATGCAATTACAGACAATAACAACAACAACTAAAGTGTTAATAAAATTCCAGAGCAGCCGATTAAATGATGTAATTTACAGCCTGAAGCAGAAATAGTAAGGGGAAAATAAGTGTTCAGAGCTAAAATACTATTTGAAGTGCAAATGAACGATTTGGTGTGTAAAAATAATTGGAGAAGAAATGCCATAAAGCAAATATTTAATTAAAATCGAGGTATCCAAAGCAAAGCATAGATAAAGATGGTAGACTAGAAGAGTTACATAAAAAATTCGAATAAATGCCATTATTTAAATCTTATTCTTCTTCAATTATTTAAGAAGATTGGAATAAATTAAATTCAATATAATTTTGCTGGAATTCAGTGTTTCCATGTGCACCATGCGCGCCTCTTTCGCTGTGTGCCTCACTGCTTCAACATAATGCAATTGTTGTCACAAAGTCAGATTGTTCGAATGTAATTGTTTTTTGCGTTATGTAAATAACAGTGACTTACCACCAACATAAATGTCAACATGAGTCCAATTAAGTTTTGTCGCAATGCTCTTTACAGCGTAGGAAATCGCTTCAAATGAGGGTAGAAAATTGCTAGATTCCTGGAAGTAGATAAAACAGAGATGTTGTTGTGCTTGAATATATATATGTACTAGTAATGACGGGTATATACATATGTAAGTAAATTAGCAAATAAGAAATATGTAAATGGTTTGAGGCGAGATGTTTTGTATTGATTGTAACCGCCTCAACAAAGACAAAAATGGAGACAAAACAAAAATAAAAAATTTACCATTGAAACGATTTCTTCTTTCTTTGCCAGTTGTTTTGCTGGTGCTGAAGTCAATTGACTTTTGTGCAGCACGAATATTCATACGCACTGGCCAGCACAGAAAAGTGATTGGTAAAATATGTAAATTTTATTTTCAAGTGGTTATTCCCGGGAATGAATTCTGATTACTTACAGATTTGATACGAAGATTGGCTACGTAGTGTTTTGAAATTGTTTTAGCATGCAGAAAGGATTTGAAAAGTCTCTTATTTTTGATTACCTTAATAAAGTGCTGTGAGAGTTTTACTTAAATTGCGGTGCTCCTTTGAGAAATAGCAAAAGAATATAATATTTAAGGGCTCTAAAGCACAAAACGACAATGTAGTTGTTGCAATTTAAGAATAATAGAACAAACTTTAATAGAAACATAAATGGAATTCCCGTTTTGTTGCCAGTTTTTGCTTTATCGTCTTCGTTCGACGCTTCTGTGACTGCTATTATCACCTTGTCCCGCAGTATAGGCTAAAATTTACAATAAATCTTCAAAATGATTAATTAATTGGAGACAGTTGATTGTACTCCGGTGGCTTATAATGGCATTTGCAGCACTTGAGCCTATTCAGTTTCAATATTATCCAAAAGAAATTTATTTCTATTGTTTGGCCAAAGTATACACAAAAGTGCCTCCTGTACAAGCCGGAGGTCATCAAAATATGAACGACAATCTGCCAGACCCTCACCAGCACAATGTGGAGATGATGAAAACTCAGCAATATACATATATTATTAACTTATCAACATGAATGCAGTGTGATGAAAGGAACAGTGTTTCAGCCTTACCGCCTTCATATTCGTACGCTTCAACCAGCATGAGGGAGAACCACTCAATTTGAAACCTTTTTTTGCCATTGTGATAAAAAGGGCAAAGCTGATTGTTGCTTCATTGGCTTGAATGAGAATGTATTGTATGTATGTATGTATTTTAGGGTGATATGTCACTTATAACTTGCATTTGTGTATACATTCGTCTATATTATATATTAGGGATGGCTTATAAAATTTTATTTGCACTTAAATGAGTGTTCGAATGCAGCATTTGCATAACTTGTAAATGAGTTCAAATGGTGGTAAATGGCATTTTAAGGATTATGTTAGAAATACACCGTGAATGCTTAGTATATTCCGTAGGCTAATAAATTTTGTAGCTTCTTTTAAAAAGCTAATCAGTTACGGGCTTAATGACAAAAATGAAAATAAAATTCAAAACATAAAACGTGATTTTAAAAAATATTTTTAAAAAATTTACAACAAAAAAATACAATTTTTAGTTATTGAAAATATAGAGAAAGTGAAAGAGCCAGAAAATATGCAAGCAAAAACGTAAGGAACAACTCTTTCGCTGACAATGGCGACTGATCTGCTGAAGCACACTCTTCTACTCACAGGTTTGATGTGTTCGTAACCACATATACGTACCTATATACATACATACATACATGCATATACTTCTAAGTATATGTAAATGCAAAAGCTGAAATAGCTGTCGTAACATTAGTGCGATGAGTGAAAGAATGGAAAGAAAATAAAGGCAGAGTAGAAGAAGTTTTTGTTTGCCTCTTACTTTTGGCGGTTAACGTTGAGTTGGTGTGAATGTGTGCTACTAAATTTCGGAACTCTGTTGCTTATTGTGCCTCTTGACGAAGGTTCGCAAATTGAATTTACTACCCAGCTCTTCAGTTTCGCATACAAAACGCATGCGTACGTATGTGTGTTTGTGTGCCTTTTGAAGTTGATCTTGAAAGGTGTGACACTGTTGATTATAATTTACTGTATAACAGAATAAAACGTTGAACATTTGACAGGAGATTAAAGGTTTCAGGTATACACACACACAAACATGTGAATATGCATGTGTGTGTACTTTGTTTATTTCGATGAGTCTTCTGTCGTCTTTATAGAAAGCTGTTTACTACTTTAGTGCTTTTGCAGTGTCTTTCTCTTTTATTTATTTATTTATGTCTTTTTTTGCTGTCAGGCGTTGCATGCACGTGTCAAAAGTTTATTTCCAGATTTAAATTTTTTATTCGTCTTTATTCTTTTTTTTTGTTTTTTTTTTTTTTGGTTTTCGGTTGGTAGGTGTTTGTCGGTGCGTATGAGTGACAGCTATTAAGTTGTCTTGCAGTTGTCTGTCTGTCTGCCTGTCTGTTGGCCCGTTATGCACAGTTGTAAATTGTAAAAGTTTTGTCTGAGTTTTGTTGGGTTATTCAAATAATATTTACGGTCCACATTGAATTAGAAGATTTGAAATAGAATTTCTTGTCTGGAATCAGCACAAAGTGGACAACATGCGGACTTACGACAGCACTGAATCAATTGAGCTGGCATGAAGTTGCATTCGACTGGGTGGTTGTTGTCGGTAAACAAATATTTCGCATTTATCGGATGGAGCATAAACTTTGTAAGGTTTAAGGAATAATTTTTTGTATTAAAAGCTGTCTATCTGATTGAAGCAACATATCTTAAATAGCTGTCACTTTAAGCTAAATAATTTCATTTATGCGCTCCTTTGTCTTAAATTTATTTTGCCTTCAAACTTGAAAAAAGTATTGCACACAGATGAGCTCTCAAAATTTTCTCTTAAACCATCCATCGCGAGAAAACTTTTCAATATGGTGTCGATTTCATCAAATGGAAAATAAAGAATCGCAACTAACTAACACTGCTAGTTGAGCATGCGATTACATTTGCCTCCTCCAACTTTCTCTGTTATGCCTGTGGAATGAAGCAGCACATTTTTCCTGCGCACACACAAGCATTTACCTCTGATATTTATGTCCACATACCCATCTAACAAAAACAACAACTGATATAAAATAAGTAAAGAATATTCCTGGTCAGCTGACTTGTTATTGATACCACATTTATACAACGCATCTGCTATTGTAAACGAATTCCTAAGTGCAGCAACAGTAACTACAATAAGTATGGAAGAAAAAGAAGAAGAGAAAAGTGCTATTGACGGAAGGTAAACAAAAGAGGTGGTTGTGCTGATAACTGAGCAGGATTCTTACATGCACATACGCTGTGCTTTAACTGCTGACAGTCAGTCACACTCGTCAACTATGCATGTACGAAGGTCTGTACCGGTTGGGATCTGCCACATGCGCGTATGCATTTCACTAAACATTAAAACACGCGCGCACATACGAATGAGTATATATACATACATATGTATATGCCTGTGGTGACTTGTAAGTGCCAATGCATTTCGCTCGTTAACGATTGGGTACAGTTATTGTATATATGAAAGTTGAGGAATGCACTGCGACCTTTGGTCTATTGTGCCCTATTGTATATATAGAAGCAGTGTAAATGTTCAATTCGCCGCAAAATGCTTGTCTTAACTTTAACCTCAGAACTATGTTTGACATAAATTTCAGAGCAAAAGTAATCGCATTTAAGTAGCCGAAAACAGCTTTCGCAATTCAAGTTAAAGCTTATTAGACAGAAATGGTATAAATGGAAAATTTAATAAATTTCAAATAAAATAAATTTTTCAAGCATTTTAAAACATACAATCACATTGTATCATACCATATAGTCTTGGAAAGGTAAGATTTCAAGCTTCATTTAACTAAAAAAAATAAATTCGGAAATTCAGGGAAATTGAAAACAAGTTACAGCCTTGTTGAAGTTTGATTGGAAATACGAAAAGAATTTTACCAATATAATATAAGCTAATGTAAAGTATAGTGGTTGCCCTTCAGGAGCCTATATGTGAAAATAAGCTAATGTATCTTTCGAAATATATGTAGAATTATACATTTATGTATATACATATATATAGCATACATATATTTCAAACCATTTTGACATTCTTGACAACTTCAAAGAGTTAAATGATATCACCATTAACCCTTAAAGTGCTTTTAGTTAATATGACTTTAAATAATCAACATTTACTGTCCCCGTGCGTAGACAAAGTAAATGCGAAATTAAATATTTAACATAGCAAAGGAATGCGCAACCATTTGCACATAAACGCACGGTGAGCAGTTACGCACGAGTTGTAGCGATTTCGGCGTACATGGGGTATACGTGACAGCAGTGAAAGATAAAAATTGTAGACATTGCATATATGTATATATGTATTAACTATAAATAATATATACAGACACGCTAATAGTACCAGCGTCATTTGCAAACTTAGGCATGTATTTAAGACGTTAAAAATAAAAAAAAATCGATCTTAATGCGGGCTGTTATTAACAGGTTCTTAGATTCCTGGAGGAATGGCTGTGCAATCACCAATCAAAGTTATCAGCTGCGCTTCAAATTTATGCTCAATATGGTTTGCTATATAATATGATATAGGTGTACACCATAAGAACAGTTCAGAACTATGAAATTTTGATTTTCGAAACTCGCGTTCTATGTGCTAGATGTTAAAGATAAACGAAAAATGCTTTGAGTTATATTCTCCATTTGATTAAGATGGTTTTCTCAGTATGCAGATATAGCTTAATTAATAAAATTCATTTGTTATAATCAGCCTTTCAATCAATAAAGTTTTTCTAAATATACTGTTATATAATGAAAAGTGAAAGTGTGAAAATTCAAAAAAACTAAGTTGGAAACATTTTTCTCTCACTTTCAGTATTTTGCCTCATCACACACATAAAAATAAACGCTGAAGTAAACAAACAAGCGCGCAGTTTTTCCTCTTTCTTTCTCCGCTGGTTTTCACACTATTTGTCGCACTCTTTTTTGTTGAACTCACACAAATAGCCACGGCCATTTAACTAAAAATGTGCGCAACACAGCCAATTGACAGGTTTGTTTGCAGTTTGCAAATTGCTCTTGGTGCTGAATAGAAATTTGTATGACTGCGCACGATGAATTTGCAAGCAAATTAAAAAGAGAAATAGTCAATTTGTGCGAAATAATTTTTGCGATTTCAATCAGCGATTTCTGCGCTGACAGAAGTGGTGATGTATAGGGTAGTGTGTAAGCACAGTTTATTTTGCATGTGGGTATAACAGGAGTGATGGAAAAAGAACTGTTAACCGTAAGTTGTTGAGATAAGTATTAGAAAGGTTTGCATAATTTATGAATTTTATGATTTTTATTAATTGACATTTTTAGCTTCTAATATAAGATTAAGTCCCGGTCAAATAGCACCATTCAGTATATTAAATAATATTTTTTTAAAATATATAACAAGTATTTTCACCCTTTTTTTCAAAAATAGCTTTCGTTCAGAGTTGTTTCGGATTATTTTCTAGCCTGTCAAATGGTAGAAGTAGAAGAGGAAGAATGGTAGAAATGGTAGAAGTATCAGACAATATTTTTTTCTTAATCCTTCCAATTCACTTTGTATACATAATTCTCCAACTATGCTTTATGATGTTGAAATCAATCGTTAATCCATCCTTAAATATGCTAAGATATAACTAATAACTTCACTGCAAACTTTTGAGTTCACAACAATAATAACAACACTTGAGTCGAGCCCACTTTGTGGCCTTAACTCTGTACTTTGTTTATATAATAGACAGGGGTGTTTTTTGCTATTGCATGAGTGATTCTTGTGCGTTTTGTCTGCTTGTATGTAAATGAGCTTCTATGCGCATGTGTTAATGCGCCTAGAAAAATGCTTATTGCATAGTCGCCGTTAGTTTGCTACATCATTACACCATTTATAACTGACAGAGTGTAGGTGCATGATTTGTTGTTGCACCGGTTTTGCATTTAAATGGCCTCACCACTTAACTGTGTGCGTGCTGCACATTTATTTTCCCCCGAACAGCTGGTCGCAATATGCGTAGCTGTGAGTCTGTGTGTGTGTGTGTGTGTGTGTACAAGCCATTTGTTTTGTAATAAGTGGAAATAAATTGCAAGCACGCATCGTGTGTGAAACGAATGACATAATGTCGCTACCACAAACTGCCATTTTCCATTTGCAAACGCTTTGCACATCACACCAAAGCATACACAAATGTATGCGGAAACTTCGTATTATTAACAGCGCATAGTCCAGTATGGAAATAGCGCAACTTTTAATTGGATCAGAAGTTCCACAAACCTCCTGGGTATAAAGGGAAAATACTCAAGTGCTCGCTTTTGATTTCGCGTGAAAATATTCAATTGAAAAATTCTAATTTAAAGGGTACTGTATTGGTTGTGTTCATAGCAACAAATGCTGCTTAAATATAAACAGTTTCATTTCAAAAGTTTTCTGTAAACATCTGTTTAGTAACGTAAAATTTTAGTTTATTTATAACTGGTTTCCATTCTATTTAATTCCCTACAGGGTTGTTTAAAATAACAAACATTGTACGCATGTAGCATTTCTTTTCGACAACCCTGTCATAAACAGCTATCAAATTTGTTTACACTGATTGCGTGCTCCGTCACGGACGTGACAATGTAGCCATTACAGTCCGTGAATGTGTAATCTGACGCGTGGCATCTGCTGAAATGATTTTTAAATGAATGATAAATATTGTATATGCACCACACTCGCCTATCTCTTGTTTTCGGTTATTAAGTACAGCAGAATAAACAGTAATTAAATGCCGGTTAATTAAGCTCACAAGCAAAAATAATAATAACACAAAGCAAAGAAAATAGGCTTAAATTTGAGTGTAATTAGACATGCTTTTCCAGGTTATAGACTTAAGAAATATTCGCTGATGTTCACATAATGTCTTTCTTATCAAACTTCACTTTATCTTCACTTTATCTATCACTTTATCATTTTATACCCTAAACAGGGTATATTAAATGTATACGAAGTTTGTAACACTCAGAAGGGAACTTCGAAGACCGTAACTATACCTTGACTAAAAATTGAGATATCTTGATAAAACTTGTTTGCAGGTTTCTTAATACAAAAAGAAAGTTGGACTTCGTAGATGGGCGTAATCGGCAATGAGCACAAATTGCTATTAAGCGAAAACTTATAAAGTGCCATAACTAAGCACCGAATTAAGATATTGGGTTGTCAAAAAAGTCTTGCGGTATTTGAATTTTTTTTTATTGAAATTGAAATGAATTTTTGATGACTCATGCCCAGCTCTTGACCGATGCTACGGCTGCTACTATGCCGGTCTCTTTCGACCAATTCAGCGATTTTATCGCAATTTTCGACGACAGACCTACCGGAGAGTGGCGCATCTTCGACCTCCTCTACACCAGAACGAAAACGTTGAAACCATCGTTGTGCGGTGGAAATGGAAACTGTATCGGGTCCATAAACTGCACAAATTCTATTGGCGACTTGAGATACATTTTTGCCTTTATCGTAGTACGAGGGCTGCTACATATATATATTTCTGGCCTAATAATACATATAGGAATTTTATCAACGAAAATTGTTTTTTTTTCGTTGGATTCGGCTCGAAGACCCACACGGTCGATTGCTGTTTTTTTTCGGGCTCATACGCATATATCCATGATTCGTCTCCTGTGACGATCTTATAAACGTCTTTTGAAGCACCGCGATCGTATTTTTTCAGCATTTCTTTACACCAATCCACACGAGCCTTTTTTTGAGCGATTGTCAAATTGTGCGGGATCCAACGAGAACAAACCTTTTTTACGGCCCGGTGTTCACGCAATATCGAATGTATGCTGATGGGAGAAATGCATAGGCATGCCTCTATCTGAAGGTATGTTACATGACGGTCTTGCATTATCAGTTTACGTACGGCATCGATGTTTTCCGGCACAACGGCTGTTTTGGAATTCGTCTTTGAGCGAGCGTCGGCCACGACTGAATTCGTTGTAACAGTTTTTCACAGTGCTATAGGATGGTTCTTCATAGCCATACAAAGATTTTAGTTCATCGATGCACTCTTGTCGTGATAATCCACGTCGAAAGTTGTGAAAAATGATGGCACGAAAATGTTCACGAGTTAATTCCATTTTTTGGCCGAAATGAATTTTTTAATTCCCTGTAAATAAAACAATTCACGATTAAATGACAAAACGTTCTGAGTGATGTTATGCTAAAAAATGACAAATTTTCCAATGGAAATGTCAGATTGCACCTGGCAACATTTAGTGTTGCCTAGTCCAGAAATATATAGCAGCCCTCGTATAACTGAAATTAAGAGATAATCCTTCTCTTATAATGGTATGTCTGTATGGCAAAAACGTGTTGAGTCCGACCAATACTTCCCTTAGCCCCCATATACCTAAAACAAAGATTTTCGAACATCCGGGTGACTTTATTCTATATGATTGGTTTTAACCTTAAAGTAATTCCCCGGCTTTGATATTTGCAAGTTGCAAGAGTATAAAATTTTCGGTTGCACCCGAACTTAGCACTTCCTTACTTGTTCTCTTTTGAATTATCGCGGGAGAAAAACTTGGTTCTTATTACTCATTTTTAGAGTACTTAGGGCAGACTACCTTATTATCACGAAAATGTGTCAACTTAATTTCAATAACACCTCCCAAAGTGTCTATTATTTTCGGTAAGAAGTTAGCCAATGTAGATACCGGTACTATATACTTTGTATGCGAAGATATATGGCTATATTCGGATTAGTGTTCACAAAGTGAAACTCCTAAATAAAGGAAAAATCATATGTGAAAATACGGGACAAAATGTAAATTAAATAATTGCAATGGATACGAAGCAGATGATATTCACGGAGTAAAAAGGCAGCGACGACTTCTTCAAACTTGAAAGAAAACTGATTATCAATTCAAAACGATAAAAAAAAACTTAATAAAGCCTCAAATCCTTCACCTTAATATATTAAAATCCTTGTAAAAGACTATTTGATTCAATGTGAAATCTGTCAAAATCAAGCACATGAGCGCAAGATAACAGACTTGTAACTTAGCTAACGAACTTATAAAGTTTGTAGCAAGCAATAAATAAAAAAATAATAAACTTTTTATTTCAAGCCTTAACTACTAAACTTAAGCAAACTGCACAAAGAGGTAACATCTGCTGGCCTAGCGCACAGCTGGACAAGTTCAATGATGAATAACCAAGGAAAGGAAAATCGAATTTTTATTATAAGCAAATATTTATGCTTGCATATGTGTTATGTGTGGCAGCATGGACATATGCAAAATATTTTCACCATCTGTATATCATTTGCATATACAGAACTACGCCTCCACTCGCGTCTACATTTCCTTAAACGACTATAAATTCTCTTCCTCCTGCAAATGATTGGCAATATTTTTGCCGTTTGCTTTTTGCTGCTGCTTCGCTTTTAATTTCCCGCAAATGCGCTGAGGTGCAGCACCATGAAATGTGGTGTTTAGCTGTGTTGGTTGCTTGCAGTTCATTTACTCATAAGCGACTTTTTCGCCTGCGCTTTAATTCGGATTTTAATTTTAAATTGTGGAAATAAGCTACACGGAAGTTATCAGCAATACCAGTAGCTGATGTTAGACACAATTATCGTTAATCGCATTTTAACGCATGATTCAGTGGTGTGATGTCTGGCACCAAGCTATAATAAGGTTTCAAGTTTGCAGAGTTGATGCAGCATGTTTATGGTATATATAAAAGTGGATCTATAGATGGAAACCAAACAACACAACAGTAAACTCAAGTACTCAGTCAGCAATAGAGAAGACTACTAACATATATGATATATGTATCTTGAGCTTCAATTCTTGTGATATGGAGTATCATGTATAAGCAGGTGAGTTCAGCGCAGACGTCCCATCATAGGAAATATTAGGGTTTATATGCACGAAAAGGCCATAACAGTTCATCGGTTCATCGGTCCATAAAACCTGATACTCTATATCTTAAGCAATATAACTCTCCAATATTTGACAAAGATTGTATGTACCTATAACAACAGCACCAATAACAATGAGAGTTCTCTGTGACCCGTTAATACTATGGCAACTAAAACATGGCAAAACATTCTATATAATTTTTGCTATCAACACCAAACAATACGTGCATTGATCTAGCATAGTACTCGTATATTGGCACTTTCACATAAACCAACATGCCCGCTTTTCAGGGTTTTAGCGAAACTTTTCACACGCTTTTTTATTTTATTTTTTTATTATAGTTTTTCACATTTTTGTTTTATACTTTTTTTCGTTATTGTTTTCCTTTTTTTCACAAAAAAATTCCCATTTCTGCATTTTCCTTCTTCTAATGCAGTCAACTTTGTTGGCTTTTCTTCCATTTAGTTTGGTCGCCGAGCAGCAAGAAAGCTTTCTCGTAACTCACGCGACTGTTCAAAGCTATGTAGCTCTAGATTGTAAGCTCCTTTTCAAAAGCTGTGCATTTCACTATCGCATTTCAAACACCAATAGCAATAAAAAATTTGCTATTTTATTTATTATTTACCATCGACAAGATGCTATTGAATTGCACCGAATCATTTATTTCTTCCTGAGCGCTCAGCAGCTGCAAGAAGCTTGGCGTTTTTCTTCGAAAGCTGTTTTATTGTGTTTTATTTCTTGATTTCGCGCTGCCATCTTAAAGCTGCGCAATAATAGTTTGTTGCCGCGTGCCACTTAAAGAGTGTCGCTGTGGGATGCAAATCTTGCACTTGTAGCAAGTGAGTGTAACGGCATAACTGTTGTGCAGAAATTTGTTCGCTTGAAAACTTGCAACGAGTGCAAACATTTGCATTTGGCCGGAATTTACGAAATTCGCAAAATTTGTTGAAAGTTGCGCGTTGTGAGTTGCGTGTGTTTGTGTTGCTGAAATTAAATTTAGCGCCGGCAGCCAAAGCTATTACCTTCTATTATGCAAAATGTAATGTCAGCGGATGTTTGCATACTCGGGAGTCTGGGTGTGGCAGCACTGGAAGGTGCTCCTTTATTTTAACTTTCCGTCGAGGCCTTGCGCCGTTTTACCGTTGTGCTTTGTTGCTTAACGCTGTGCAAACTTTCACATTTGATGTGATTTCTGGGTCACCAAATCGGCCATTCGCACAGGTAGCGGATACACAAAGAGTTTCGCTATGTCTTTCCTCTTGGCCTCGTTTTTCTCGTCCCCTTTCGTATTTTGTTAGCACTTAATTTGCTTAGCATCTTGAGTTTCATAATTTCTAACCATTTTCGCTACATAAGCACTGTTTGGGGTGGCGAATCAGGTAACTTGACTGCTGGGACTGCGACCATTTGTTCAGTTTTGCCACTCTTGGATCATATTTTTTCGTACATTATTGTCGTATTTGATCTACTTTTCGTCTCTTGTTGTCATTCGCTTCAGAAATGGTTCTATTTCATTTCGTTTCAGCAGAGAGCCAGCCTTTTTTAAATGTTTCAAAACCGTTTGATGATGAATGTTAAGTTCCTTAGCGATGTCTTGGCTGTTTATGTGACAGTCCTGGTCAATATTTTCCATAATTTCATGGACTTTTTCAACGATAGGTCGACCAGAGCATCTTTCACACCAAATTCGGAAACGAGCGAACCATCGACTTCACAAATTTCATACGAAAATTTCAAAATATAGCAAATTTCTTCATTTTTTTCACAAATTTTCGAACAGTTGTAACTTGCTTCTCCGAATTTTATTTTTTGTTGACTATATGGTATGACACAATGTGATTGGTAGCACTGGAGATATACGACTGCAACAACATCTATTGGCAAAATACGAAAAGACTTTTTCGACTAACTTAATGTATTTTATTCAAATTAAATTATTATATTTTGAGAGCTACATACATATTGTTGATTTAATTTATAATTTTTATAACTTTATTCGACAGTCTGGATATTTGATGGCAGTAGCCAGCTGGCCTTCATAAACAAAAATAATAAATAAAAAAATCTTTATTTATTTATAAAACCTGCAGCAGGCGTGACAAAGCCTTGTTTACTTACTTATATATATTTTATGGCACATAACTGCTTTATTACAATCGTTTAAAACAATAACATTCCTTTTCCCTATACGAAACTGCGGCAACACATTGCCACATGTAAGCAAAGCAAATGCATGAACAATACGAGACGATTTAAATTTGTTGCAGACAGCTGGTTGTTATGTCAATTTAACTGTCATTTATGAATATTTAAGTGCTATTCAAGAAGCTGCAATGCGAGACATGACCTGTCTTAATGGGGTAGCGGTTGCGAGACGAGCAATAGGAAAAGCAAACAAATAATAAGATACACATAAAAAGAGGCGTATTAAAGAGAAACAATAAAAACTACACGTATATTATAATTGTAAATACACTTGTGTACACATGCATTTGCATAGCTGTACATAAAACAACAGTTAACTGCAACAACGCAGTAAACTTGTTTGTTTGTGCTTTCTGGCGGCCTACACGGCGTATACGTAATTTTCGATTTCCGATTTTGGCACGTACGCAGCGAAGAGTAAGCAGGCGGCAACAAGAGCAAAACAATGTGTGCAAAATCGTATTTGCATACGAGTTTGTGCCACACATGCCCACAGCAAGGTCACACCGGAAACAGGTGTTGGTGAATGAATTTGATAAATTTCCAATTCAAAAGGGAAAATCAACCGCTGCGCATTGCAATGGGTCAAATGGACAATCCGACAGTTGGGCAGGCTGTCAGTTCCGAATTCTAAATTGAAATGACATACATACAAACTGATTTAAGGCTTTCATGTGCAATGAAATGCGTCGCAATGAATGGAAATAGACATAGCTAGATAGATGGCTAGATAGGAGCGTGCGTTTTGGGCAGCAGTTGTCAGCATTTAAGGCGCCCATTAAATGCCATTGTTTGGATATTAGTAAGTGAATGCGTTACGTTAATATGCATATCACAGTTACTTCGTTATATTATAAGTGGGCGAGTGAGCGCTCTTGCGTTTCCAATCACATAGTGAGTTAATGAAATTACGGCATAAATTGTTTTAGCTGATTGAGTATTGTTTATGGATTGCGTTTGCTATTAACGATGTGGCAATTGTTCCGATTACTTTGAAAATAATAAAAACTCAACAAATAACTTGTAAATCTACCTGTAAAGAATTTAACGACATAACCGAATGTATGTGCATATTATGAAGATATTGAAAGTAGTTTTAACGCATTGGAACTCATTTTAGTTTGTTATGGTATTAGTGCAGCAGGGATAAGATAAATATGAATTTCTGCCGAGAAAGTTTAGGTTATAAAATTTATTCGTATTGGAACATTTTGTTATATTTTGTTTTCAAGCTCGCATATTCTGATGTCAATATTTTGCTATAATAAAGCTTTATAAAATCATACATTACATA
This sequence comes from Bactrocera dorsalis, assembly GCF_023373825.1. NCBI lineage: Eukaryota > Metazoa > Arthropoda > Insecta > Diptera > Tephritidae > Bactrocera > Bactrocera dorsalis. The sequence goes on from NC_064304.1 coordinate 90,823,875, forward strand.
CATTAATAGTGGCGGAAATTAAAAAAAAATATTCACCTTCTTAACTACAAAAATAAAACTGCTCCGCAAATATTAAAAATCTTTAAGAATATCTAACGAAAGAACACATATTCTTATTGGCATAAATGTAAAGAATGAAAGTGGAATAATTCCTCCACAATTTTTGATCAAACAGTCTCTTCAACCGAGGCCTTTATGATATTTTAATGTTTTAAGAGAATTTAAGTTCTGATACCTCGCAACCAAAAACTGCAATGGAAAACATTTAGTTATTTAAAATATTTCTAATAAGCTACATTTCAGAGATTAGATATTCCTCCATTCGTACGTTGAATATCGCCCAAAAAATCGTTAATATGAAGTTTGAAAGTAAAATTTTGTAGTATAGTTTTCAGCGCAATGCCCGAATAGTGTGTAGCACACTTTTCAGCGCACATTTTTATTCCAATATGTATATTGCACTTGGAGTTAAAAAATCCATATTATGCTTAATATTTTCATAAAATTTGCCACTATAACAAAAAATGGATAAATTAACATCGGCTAGGAAGCTTAAGTTTTATTATAGTAAATTGACTCCTACAATTCGTTGAAAATTAAACGCTAATTTTCATTCGAAAAAAAATGAAGCTTAAATTTCAACTCAAGTGTTGCCTTAGCTCATCAAAAGAAAGAAAATCAAGCCACGAGTAAGCAAAGTTTCTGGCAATGAAAATTTCTTGCAACATTTACTATTGCCTGCGAACATAAAAGCTTAATCAATCTTACTTGCGGGTACATAAATCGCCCCATTGCAAGTGCATTGCACATAAAACCATAAAGCGAGTGCACAATAAAGCTGATTTAATGTCGAAGGGGTTTGTATTGTATGCATGGATGGATGGCTGTCTGGATGTTTGGCTAGTTGCGCGCTGCTCTTGCGCTCGATTTAAAGTTGTGATTTTTTGTGGCAATTACTGGAGCAAAGTTAGTTATTCGCTCGTGCGCTATCTGTTCATTGCCATAAATTTAGCATAAATTCGAAAACTAAACAACAACAAAAAGTAATTTTCGCATCAAATTGCAACTGAGGAAATTGTGGTATTTCAAAAAACGGGAAAGTACAGAAAACCGCATTAAGCTTGTTTGTTGTTTTAGTTTGTAAACTGATACTAGATGTGCGCACACATTTATGTGTGCAAACAAATGAATGCTCTCGCTTACATGGTGCCACAGTCAATTTGAATTGCTCTTCATGTGTGCAGTTTGAAGCGTGCTGAATGAGCAGTTGCAGCGTCTATTCGGAGCTTTAAAGTGCATTTTGTTTGCATTTATGCCGTAAAAAGTTAGATGAAGCCAACAGTTTGCATATGCGAAATGATAATGGCACACAGCTTACAAAAAAGCTTTCTTTTGAAGTTTTCTTTTGAGAAATAATAGCAATAACAGCGCTTAGTTTCTGAAATGCGCGTGTCACGTCGCATTCAAATGTGTTTACATTATCCACATTGTCTGTGTATGATTCCCAAAGCCAATTGCATTTTTCGCTTGCAAAATGCATGTAAGAATATGAATCAACAAGCGAAATCCCTTGAGCAATGTGTGATTACAATGAAATGTTGCGCATACGTACTGTCGCACCAGCAGTGCCAGCTGTTTACATGTGGTCACAATTGCATTACGCTACGCTGATTGCGGGATGTATGGCAATTCACTTCTTTCTGGATAAAAATATGTAAGGTTATATGCTAAAAAATAAATGAAAGTCCATTGGAGTAGAATGTGAGTCATATTATTTGTTACGCATACGCAGTGTAACACGTTTTGAATGCTATGTTTCTTAGTTTTGAACTTTTGCGTACATATCTGATTTATTAAAAATGTTAAATACAATAAAGAAATGATATCGTATTATAATGCGATTGATAAAATTTATAGTTTTCTCCAACATCTAAGGGCAAGCAGCTACAAAAATCATATGTACGAGAACTAGAAGCGAATATTAAGACAATAAAAGCGCATATTAAAAATAAAAAAGATATCTTAAGGCTGCCTCAAAGTCTTAAATATGAAAAATAATTATAAAACAAATGCCATCGTGATGATGTTTATACTATTTTATGCTTATTATTTATTACTCTGAAAATGCATGAAAACTTGTTTCCACTATTAAATTTCTTCTCCCACTTGCTAACAAATTGAATGCAATAAATAATGTGGTTACGAATTATTCATTTATATGAATAAATAAGCACATAAATCATCATACCAACTCAACAAAATACAACAAAATCAATAAAAAGAAACATTTAAGATTTTCAGTTTGTTTATAGCCAACAGCCGTTGAGTAGATTTGCAGAGGTGCAAAACACAATAAGAATAAGAGGAAAAGTGAAGCAAAACAGCAGCAAAAACTACACTCCGCTGGACTGCAACTCATTATTCTTCGACAAAAGCACAATGAATGTGTTGAGCAAAACAAAACAAAGCTTGTCGAAAGTATGCACGAGTGCCGTTGTTGCACTTGTTCGGCCAATAAGTGGTCTTGCATTTTGTATGAATCATAACGAGCAGAGTGCTCCATGATGGTGAGGCTCGTGCGAAGTGAACTGCTGCTTGCCGGTCTGTGTTGTACAAGTGGATAGCTGCAGATATGAGTCTGCTGTATAGGTGTATAGCTAAAACTCTTTTAAGCACAAGCAAACCGCATTTTACATCAGAAGAAGCATGCTGCTGTGTGCTTTACGTTTATAAGTAATACGCTCATTTTCATTTCGACATTTGCTGCAACGATTGCAGCAGGTGATGGTTATGGCAGGCAATTAAGCATTAAGTGAGTGGAATTATTAGTAATTTCACTCATTATGCTTGACAATTAAATGATATATGTATATTGCAAGTGCTAAAATTTTATTTATTTTAATGAAAAATTATTTTTAGTAAAATGTTTTTCAAGCTTATGATGATTATAAAGAAATATTTTAACAACCAACCTTATAATAATTCTTAATTTATAACTCAGTAGCGGTCTAAAAACATTGAAGGCTTACCAAATTTCAAGCACGTTTAACACTTCTCACCAAACTTAAGCAACTATCAAAGAATACTTGGAAATTTTAAATGTTGGATGCAGAGGCCAACTATTTCGGCCACCTCGCTTGATGACATAGAAATGACTGCAGGTGTAATAAAATACAGTTTAAGTGACTAACTTTTTGCTCGTGTAGATGGCACGTGCCGCAAAAGCATGAATGGCATTTGCACCACTATTTATTAACAACTATGCTGTATGTGTTGCAGAAACTTAATGGGCACCGTAGACACGGAAACAGAAAACGAGACAAATATTCATGTGTAACTGTTTAAGAGGCACGAAGGGCCACCATAAATGGTAAATATATTTGGTTTTATAAATATACTCATACCAAGCACGTTTCAATATATACATAAGTATATAAATATTCATAAATTCAAAGATACATTTTCGGAATGACTTCATGAGGCAAACAAGAAGTAACATCAAAGTAAGTTAAATAACCGCTTCAGTTTCTGTTACACAGGCTGTGGTGGCAAGGGGTCTCATCTGGCTTAAAAATGGTTTCGCAAACAGGTTTGAGAATATAAAACTCGATTTCTTGGAAATCCGAACTCAGAATTTACAAAAGTCTCGACTTAACTGCGTCACTGTATTTCAATATACATTTATTTAATCAAATTCTGAGTATTAAGACACATGCATACACTTAGAAACTACGGCAAAATATATATATATATATACATATATGTACAAAAATTGAACCAAGCAAATTGTGTGCCACAGGTCGTTATCGCAAATGATGCAGCAATGTTCAAAAGCCACAGCAGCTTCACTTTCGCTATTAATTATTGAAGCAAGCGTTGCTGTGGCACTAATACTACCACAAATGCATAGAGAGGATGCATTGCTTGTGAATGCACAAGAGTATTTAAAGAATCTATAGCAATGCTTTTGTATTTGTAATAAATTTATATATAATACATACATTTTAATAAACACTGTAATTGCTAAATATTTCTGCATGGCTTAAGGTAGATATGTGCAATTTTATATGTTGACATTCTTGCATTTGCACTTCCCAATTTAAAATGGACAAATCAATTTTTTATTTCTGCTCTATTTACTTTGGTTTCATACTCATACATGTATACTTGCTCGTCAGTTATATAAGAGTAATTTAATTTTTACATTTTATTTATACATATGTATAGTACTTTAGGCCAAAACTGATATTACTTAGAGAATATTTGATTTCACTCAAATTTCTTGTTATTTAACATGATTTCAAATAGATTAAAGAAAATTGGAATCAGCCTGAGGTGAGCTAACATTGTATAGCTCATTCGTTATCATTTTTTAAGCCACTTTTGAGTTATGCAATTCATGCTGAACTGTTTTAAATACGCGTGTTCACAACAATGATCTACATACAAGAATTTAATTTGAGACCATATATTATGAGCACATCCATAACACGATACCGGGTTAGTGACACATTTCTGCTGAATTTTGGTTTAGAGCGTTGAAGGCTTTGTCTCATTGAATGAGCTCTAATAATTTTCTTCTAACACCGCTAACTCAATGAAATAGAAATAAGATTCCTCCCTGAGTAGAGTCACCTCTTGCGTTGAGAGTCAACTATCTATAAAACTATAAAACATGGTATACAGCTGTATTCGTACTTGAAACTTGTCTCCAAAATACTAAACTCCAAGCTGAACAGTTTTACAGACAAAAATCAAATATAATTTATTATATCAGAACCCAAAACTATAACATAAAGTCTCGCGATTTAGCTACAATGTTAGAGAAAATCTACAAAACCGAATCAAAGGCCTCGTTTCACAAACATATATGCACCAAAAAAGTATATATATTTACATATATATATATCTGCATTAACATATATACGTACGGCATAACTCATATCTCAATTCTTAAGCACTCTCTCATTTATTCGTTTGCCACAATTAGTGCTTGTTGTGTGTGAGTTTTACTTTCATCAAGTTCCACAACTTGAGCGCACACAAATGAATTATACACGCCTATGTGCGGTGGGAGCGTGTGCTTTTCTGTGGCGCGCTGAGAATTCGTTATGTCCTTTGTGGCACGTTTCTGTGTGTTCTGCTTGAACGCACACGTAAATAGAATTATTTATATATGTATGCATATAACATATAGCAAATAGTTGGTGGAGAAAACTACTTCGTTCTTACTGCTATAGTTTAAGTGTATTTGGTGCTAAGACTGATGAACCTCTAATTTGGAGCTAGCGGATTTCCCCTTCCTTTTGCGTAGGCTTTATTAAAAGTTTAAGAATAAGCATAAGTTTATAAAAAGTCTTAATAAAATTGATAATTATTTTTTATTCTTGATTTTTTATTTTATTTATTCATTTCCTTATCCTGTATTTTTTATTTCCTTCAATTGCCAACACTTTTTCGTAACACAAATTACTCATCCTTTTTGAAGCTTGTCAAAGGCTTCACTTTGTCCCTCAATTTTTAATAAATAATTTATCTACTTAGCTTGTGTTTCACAATTGTACAGGCCTCCGCGTGTTTCGCTTTCATCAGCTTTTGCATTCTCTACTCGCGCACTCACTTCCACAGCAAGTGCACTTATGTAGTGCACTCGAGTAATACAAACAACGTGGCAAGTGTTGCTAGCATAGAAACATTTCGAAAAAGCTACAAATAGCATAAGGAAAAAACTCACGAGTACCCACAAGTTCATGAACAAGTACACTGTGTACTCTACTCAAGTGAACACTGTAGCCAACTATGGCTTATGTATGTATGATGCGCTGACGAGCCACAAATTAATTTACGTAATGAAAGAAAAAATCTCGGACAAATTTTATCATTTGTGAAAATAATGCAATTATGAAAACTAATTGTCATTGAATATATACAAAACACTAGCATTGGACGATTCATCAAAGCAAATGCAGTAATTCGAAACAAATTCATCTTTTGATTGAACAAATCGCTCTTCTCGGGCTGGCAGCTACAATTTTAGCAGTCAGGATGGAATCAACAATTCAGGATGGAATCATCTCCAGTTGAAAGAAAGGACATTGAATATAAAGATGGACCGGTTTAAATAATTTCTTATTCGAGTTTTTTGGAGGAACTGCACATTAGTCGACATAATCATAGAGTGGGAACTTCTTCTCATTTTATGTGAATTTTGCATACCAGAGAGTGCATAAAAAACTTATTAAACTTCCATATAATCTTTAATTATATATAGTATGTAGATACTACTGTTTTAGTGGAGACATAAGGGTAATATTCACTTTGCCCTAGGTCTAAATCAAGTGGTCGCAGTATTACATGGTCAATAGGTGGCACCAAAAAAAATCAACGAACGAATGTTGAAAGAGTATAATGATTATTCACTTACAATTATAACAGTATAAAGACGGGTTGCTGAATTTAAACGTAATCAACACCAGAAATTATAGCCAAAGTACAGGATATACATAGTTTTGGAAGATCGTTGATCGACTGAGAAAAATTTAGTAGAGGCTTTACACATTTCATTAGGCAGTGTGAGCCATATTTTAAGTGAAATTTTGTGTATTAGAAAGTTGTGTGCACAATGGGTGCCGCACACGCTAACAATAGAACAAAACCACATTCGAATGCGACTTTCTCAGCAACATTTGGAATTTTAAAAAGAATAAAGTGGATTTTGTGCATCGACTTATCACTATGGACGAGACGTGGGCTTATCATCATTATCCTGAATTAAGACAAGAGACTAAAGAGTGATGTGAATCTTTTTGTTCGGCTTCGAAACGAGTTAGTGTCCGGAAATCGGCCAAGAAGGATATGGCATCAGTTTATTGGGATGCGAGAAGAATTTTGTTTGTGGATTACTTGCAAACTGCTGAAACAATTAATTCTGTATTTTATTTTATTGCAAAGTTGAAAGAAAAAATTTGTGAAAAAAGCCCGGTTTGCAAAAGAAAATATCCTTTTTCATCAGGACAATGCACCGTGTCACAAGAGCATTTTGACAATGGCTAAAATCCATGAATTAAAGTTCGAATTGTTGGAGCATCCACCGTATTCACCAGATTTGGCCCCCAGCGACTTCCATTTGTTTCCAGAACTCAAAAAATGTATGCGTGGAAAGCGTTCAATTGAGAGGTCATAACGGCTGTTGAAGCATATTTTGCAGACCTTCCGGATTCTCACTTCAGGGATGGGATCCACAGATTGGAGGATCGTTGGGGCAAGTGCATTAATGTTCAAGGAGATTATACTGAATAATAAAGTGGTTTTTAATGATAAAATTGTGTTCTTCTTATCAAACGACAAAACTTATTGAACAACCTGGTATATTACTCTTCATATTACTCCTCAAAGATGTATATCTGCATATTATTCAAAAGCAAATAGTTCGGAAATTATGAACAACTAGCTGTCTAAATTCTCAATTTTTTTTTTAAATATAGGGATCATAGTCATAAAAAACACAAGACTGACTCCGAAATACTTGTCAGAAAGACAATACTATCTAAATAGTACCATCAATAATGCATTTTCGACACTTGATAATTGAAGAGAAGACCTCCTTAAACTCTAATGATGCAATTATGAGTCAAGAAAACCAAACTTATTTGAAAAAAAATTTCAGTGGATATATTAAAGGGTGATTTTTTAAGAGCTTGATAACTTTTTTTAAAAAAAAAACGCATAAAATTTGCAAAAATCTCATCGGTTTATTTGAAACGTTAGATTGGTTCATGACATTTACATTTCTGTAGACTTTAGACTTGACGTAGCCCCACAAAAAATAGTCTAAAGGCGTTAAATCGCATGATCTTGGTGGCCAACTTACGGGTCCATTTCTTGAGATGAATTGTTGTCCGAAGTTTTCCCTCAAAATATAAAATTCAATGATTTGCAAGCGTTGCTCGTTAGTAAGTCTATTCATGATGAAATGTCAAAGCATACTGAGCATCTATGTCTGAAATCCCACGTGATCTGTCAAATACTAATGCATGAAAATCCTAACCTCAAAAAATCACTTATATGCTACCGAGTTAGTTATAGTTATGAGCGAGCTAGCTCTAAAAGTGCATAAGCTATTTGGAAAATAATCGTAATATATGTAAACTATAAACACTTTATAGCAGAACACCAATCAACCAAATATCCAGGTGTAGACGCAGCATTATTAAAAATAATAATAAATAATTATTTCTTGCATCTTGTACACTTTATAAGAACAACAAAGCAAAACAAAAATAATAAAGTTTCATAACAAATGATCTTTCCACTTGCTGCCTGCGCAAAGCCACAAACCAAGCCTGAATGTATGTAAGTATGTGGAATATACAAAGCTATTATGACCTTCTTTTACTCACCTTCATTCGCGGACACGGCCAAACGAGTACTGTTTTATTAAAATCTCGTGACAGCTGCTCGGCCAAGTGACAGTAGGCGACAAGTGGCGCATTACTTGACGTTGATGACTTTTTCATTTCGCCAACCTTCGAGAAAGCCGCTGTTGCATTATTAATCTGTGCCGGTGCTACAGATTGCTGTTGATGTGATTGCCGCTGACTTGGCCGTGTTGCCGCTGTTGCTGTTGCTGCTGATGATTTTCCATTCAGCGGCTGCTCTTCGTCAGCGAGATTAATCCCGGTATTTAAGGTTTTCACCACAGTTGTATATTTCGGTTGTTCGAGCAATTTAATGAAGCCACTTAAATCTGCGTTCATGTGTGTGCGCGTGTTCATGCCACAGAAATCAGTTGAAAGAGAAAGGTAAAGATAAATACATAAGCGTTAAAATTTATGCGTATAATCTTTTTTACGAGTGTGAAGTGAAATGTTTATTGAGGGTGTTAAAAAACTTATATATTTTATAAACTGTATAAATTTTGTCAGCGCAAAAGGATAATTATTTTGAATGTTGCCGCACCACCATGCCGAAAATAAGTAGCATATTTTGTCAGTTTATGCTTGAGTAAATTTTAATGTGAAAATATGTATTTTATATTTTTTGTTGTGGTTTTAAAAATTTAATATATTCGGTCGTAAAAGTATTCAAAGGCGTTAAAATTGTAGATGAAGTCGCAGCATATGTTTTGTTCAAAGTTTTTGGGGATTTTTACCAACAACTAAATAGAGTTAACAGAGATTTATTGAGAAGCTCTGTGAAGATGCAAACCTTGACCCTTGGGAAACTGCTTACAAAAACTTTATGTTGAGATTTAAAAATAAGCAGCATCAACCTAAGGATGCATCTTTAATGGGAAAAGTCATCGAAACATTATTCCCGAAATACGACCGGATTTCCTATGCCAAGCGACAAAGCGAAGTTGCAGAGTCAGCCCCGAGTCTGGAACTGGCGGAGCACGAAACCGAAGTTTTACTCATAGCACCAGGAAGCTAGAAGAATGAATAGAGCTGAAGTATCTGAAGGTAATATTGGATTCAAAATTAAAATTTAAGGAACACCTGAAGTATTCTTCCGGTAGAGCAAACATGATGACCAATAGAGGCTGTGTGCGTTCCAGCCAGCGATAAGTAATGAGTTCCGTAATACAGTACGCAATACCAGTATGGATACAGGCAATGAATATAGAAGTGTATGCCAAACAAATAATTGCATAACCCCATTGACATCCAAAGAGATAAACTCGAGTGTTAATATCAGGTATCAGCACCTAACACAGTATCGGCAAAGAAAACGGAGAGGAACAAGAGCACTAAAATGTGGCAGGAGAGGTTGAGTTCTCCTTCCAAAGGGCGCTGGACCCACCGACTTATGTTGGACATCCACTCGTGGATAGACAGGGCACCTAGATTTTCATCTGACCCAAATACGTAGTGAATATGAGTGCTTTAGAAGCTGCCTTTTTAGATTACACAACGACATTAGTTCAAATTGTCCGATGTGTACAGAGTATATATAAGACTCTGAACAAGCATTATTTTATTGCCCTCGGTTTTCAAATACGAGGAAAAAACCACACTCGGTGGTAGTTTTACTTCTTCTTCTTTACTGGCGTAGTCACCGCTTACGCGATTATAGCCGAGTCAACAACAGCGCGCCAGTCGTTTCTCCTCTTCGCTACGTGGCGCCAATTGGATATTCCAAGCGAGGCCAGGTCCTTCTCCACTTGGTCCTTCCACCGGAGTGGAGGTCTTCCTCTTCCTCTGCTTCCCGCGGCGGGTACTGCGTCGAATACTTTCAGAGCTGGAGTGTTTTCATCCATCCGGACAACATGACCTAGCCAGCGTAGCCGCTGTCTTTTAATTCGCTGAACTATGTCGATGTCGTCGTATATCTCGTACAGCTCATCGTTCCATCGAATGCGATATTCGCCGTGGCCAACGCGCAAAGGACCATGCATCTTTCGCAGAACTTTTCTCTCGAAAACTCGCAACGTCGACTCATCGGTTGTTGTCATCGTCCAAGCCTCTGCACCATATAGCAGGACGAGAATTATGAGCGACTTATGGAGTTTGGCTTTTGTTCGTCGAAAGAGGACTTTACTTTTCAATTGCCTACTCAGTCCGAAGTAGCACCTGTTGGCAAGAGTAATCCTGCGTTGGATTTCCAGGCTGACATTGTTGGTGGTGTTAATGCTGTTTCCTAAATAGACGAAATTATCTACAATTTCAAAGTTATGACTATCAATAGTGACGTGAGGGCCAAGTCGCGAGTGCGACGACTGTTTGTTTGATGACAGGAGATATTTCGTCTTGCCCTCGTTCACAGCCAGACCCATTTGCGTTGCTTCCTTGTTCAGTCTGGAGAAAGCAGAACTAACGACGCGGGTGTTGAGACCGATGATATCAATATCATCGGCATACGCCAGCAGCTGTACACTCTTATAAAAGATTGTACCTGCTCGGTTCAGTTCTGCAGCTCTAATAATTTTCTCCAGCAGCAGATTGAAAAAGTCGCACGATAGGGAGTCGCCTTGTCTGAAACCTCGTTTGGTATCGAACGGCTCGGAGAGGTCCTTCCCGATCGTGACGGAGCTTTTGGTACTACTCAACGTCAGTTTACACAGCCGTATTAGTTTTTAGGGGATACCAAATTCAGACATCGCGGCATAAAGGCAGCTCCTTTTCGTGCTGTCGAAAGCAGCTTTGAAATCGACGAATAGGTGGTGAGTGTCGATTCTCCTTTCACGGGTCTTTTCCAAGATTTGGCGCATGGTGAATATCTGGTCGGTTGTTGATTTACCAGGTCTGAAGCCACACTGATAAGGTCCAATCAGTTTGTTGACGGTGGGCTTTAATCTTTCACACAATACGCTCGATAGAACCTTGTATGCGATGTTGAGGAGGCTTATCCCACGGTAGTTGGCGCAGATTGTGGGGTCTCCTTTTTTATGGATTGGGCATAGCACACTTAAATTCCAATCGTTGGGCATGCTTTCATCCGACCATATTTTGCAAAGAAGCTGATGCATGCTCCTTATCAGTTCTTCGCCACCGTGTTTGAATAGCTCGGCCGGCAATCCGTCGGCCCCTGCCGCTTTGTTGTTTTTCGGTCGGGCAATTGCTATTCAAACTTCTTCATGGTCGGGCAATGGAACGTCTGCTCCATCGTCATCGATTGGGGAATCGGGTTCGTCTTCTCCTGGTGTTGTGCTTTCACTGCCATTCAGCAGGCTGGAGAAGTGTTCCCTCCATAATCTAAGTATGCTCTGGGCATCGGTGGCTAGATCACCTTTGGGGGTTCTACAGGAGTATGCTCCGGTCTTGAAACCTTCTGTAAGCCGCCGCATTTTCTCGTAGAATTTTCGAGCATTACCCCTGTCGGCCAGCTTATCAAGCTGTTCGTACTCACGCATTTCGGCCTCTTTTTTCTTTTGTCTGCAAATGCGTCTCGCTTCCCTCTTCAACTCTCGGTATCTGTCCCATCCCGCACGTGTTGTGGTCGATCGTAACGTTGCGAGGTAGGCAGCCTGTTTTCTCTCCGCTGCGACACGGCACTCCTCGTCGTACCAGCTGTTCTTTTGCACTTTCCGAAAACCAATGGTTTCGGTTGCAGCTGTACGTAAGGAGTTTGAAATGCCATCCCACAGTTCCCTTATACCAAGTTGTTGACGAGTGCTCTCAGAGAGCAGGAGTGCAAGCCGAGTAGAAAATCGTTCGGCTGTCTGTTGTGATTGCAGCTTCTCGACGTCGAACCGTCCTTGTGTTTGTTGGCGTGCGTTTTTTGCTGCACAGAGGCGGGTGCGAATTTTGGCTGCAACAATATAGTGGTCCGAGTCAATGTTAGGTCCTCGGAGCGCACGCACATCTAAAACACTGGAGACGTGTCTTCCGTCTATCACAACATGATCGATCTGGTTGGTGGTTTTTCGATCCGGAGACAGCCAGGTAGCTTGATGTATCTTCTTATGCTGGAATCTAGTACTACAGATAACCATATTTCGGGCCCCGGCGAAGTCGATCAGCCTCAACCCATTTGGGGATGTTTCCTCGTGGAGGCTGAATTTACCGACCGTAGTGCCAAAGATACCTTCTTTGCCCACCCTGGCGTTGAAGTCGCCAAGCACGATTTTGACATCGTGGCGGGGGCATCTCTCATAAGTGCGCTCCAAGCACTCATAAAGGGCATCTTTGCGTGGGCGCAAATCAGCGATATGTTGAAGAACCTCGCTTTGATGCGGATTGTGGCTAGACGTTCATTCTCCGGAGTGAATGATAGTACTCGGCGACGGAGTCTCTCTCCCACCACGAATCCAACACCAAACTTGCGCTCCTTTATATGGCCACTGTAGTAAATGTCACAAGGACCTACTCGTTTCTGTCCTTGTCCCGTCCATCGCATTTCTTGGACGGCGGTGATGTCAGCCTTTATCTTTCCGAGGACATCTACCAGCTGGGCAGCGGCACCTTCCCAATTAAGGGACCGGACATTCCAGGTGCATGCCCTCAAATCATAGTCCTTATTTCGTTTGCCATGGTCGTCATCAAAAGGGGGGTCTCTCATCCGAGGCTGTGTGTTGTTTTTCATTGGGGGAGGTTTTTACGTGGCGGGTCCCAAACCCAGCGCACAACCCTATGCAGGGGATTTTTCGCCTTCTCACTTTAGCTCGCCTTCAAACGGATGTTCTTAGGCTACCCAGAGGATACTTGGTCAAAGACCGGAAGTCGTGAGCTGCTTGAGTCATATGTAAAAGAATCGTTTCTGGCCACTCCCAAGTGAATGGCGATCAGAGAACTTTCCTCACTTGCGTGAACTTCTACACATGACTCCATCCTTTACAGTCAATAATTTAAAGACACTCATATCAGCGAAGCGTCAGCCTTCATAATGACAAAACTGAGAATTTTTCAACATATTCGGTGACTTCTTGTCCCTCCTACGTAGTAATACTAAGCCGGTGGTTCCGTGGGATTGTCTTGAGTTGGGAGTAGGTTAAGTTTAACGGATTAATTGCATGTATCTTAGATCGGATAAAAATGACAGAATATATGCCTACTGACCGTTAAAATTTTTTTTCCCGCACAACAAGAACTATAATCAATACTACCATCAATACTAAACTCAGAGAATGAGAGACAGAGCCCACCGCGCATAAGTTTCTACTATCGCTGATATATCCAGACCGTCGCCTAAAATAAATATCATAAATCGGATACTTGGTGCCACTCAGTTCAGTTATTAAATCAGATTCAGATAGTTCCAGGATATAGCACTGTCTTGGTTGCCAGTGGAGTAAATGAGCTTGCCTAATGTGTTGAAGAGTTCTCAGTTGCCGTTATAAACCAGCAAGAACTGTAAAATAACTTTCTATTATAGCATTTTTTGCATCCCTAATGTTAACTTAACAAATGTTAAGCAAGACCGGCACTCATCTTGGTGCAGTATGCTAATATAACCTAAATAATACCCCTAAAAAACCCTGTTGTGCCTGAAATCGCTAAGTTGAACAATTATCAAAACTATTCTGGTGAAAAGTACAATAATTCCTATGTGAAGCGTCCTGTACGAATTTGTTGCTCGCTTATTTGCAAAATAACGGTAGTAGAAATGTGCATGTTGGTATGTGAATCATGTTGCGGTACTTACCGTCATCACGTAGAAAATCGACACTGACATTTTGCAGATTGACATGAAAGAAATCCAGAAAATTGTAAAAGCCCTGCTGTACATGCAACACGTCCAAAATGCGGGATGGTATTAAAACGCCCACATGTTGCTGGCGTACGCCGGTATGCTGTTGTTGTCGCAGCGGTTCGTGTTCGGGGACGTGCTGAGCATCCTGTTGCAGCTGTTCGTCCACTCGCTGCCGCCGTTCCGTTTCATTTGGTTGCGGTTGGCGCTTTTGTGCTCGCAGTGGCTTTAAAGTCGATAATTGTTCTTGCGCCACATGTTGTAGTAGTTTTTGTTGTTGTCTTCCTTCAAGTGGCTTTGGCTTGCGCTGCTTGCGTATCTCCGGTCTTGCGTGTTTTTGTTGTAGTTGTCTTTTTGGCTCGTTCTCCTTATTTGCTGACTTTCGTCGCTGCTGTTGGAGTGGAGTTGACAGCTGTTGCTGCGACATTTTGGTTGAAAACTTTGGCGACTTCTTCATTTCGGAGTATAAGTGAGCGCGTGCAAGACTTCCGCTAAGCGTTGTTGTTGTTGTGCGTGTTTCTGCTGTTGCTTTTGTTGCTAATGGCTGCCGTGTTGTGTCAAATTGCTGTCGCGGTCGATGTTTTTGCTCTGCTCGGCGTTGTTGCTGCTCTGGTTGTTGGTGTTCACTTGCCTGCTCAGTCCGCTGTAATTGCCGCACACGTTGTTGTTGCGCACTATATGCCATTCTTTGGCGATTTTGTCGCTCTGTTGTCGAGTCAATATTTGCAACATTTTGTCCACCTGAGCGTTCTCCAACACTCTGCAGTTTTGTGGTTGCCACAGTTGCTGTAGGCGCTGCAGCCGCCGTTGACTGCGTTGTTGGTGTTGCTGTAATTAATTTGTGTTGTGTTTGCGCCACATCTTGTGCCTCAGCGCGGAACTGTTGCACACGACCTGACTCCACTGTGCTCATTAATTCTCCGACAATTGGGTGTCCAATACGTGGGGCATGCAGCAAGTGGTCTCGTTTGGTGCTGGAAGCTTTTGTTGTTGTAGTGTACTCCGTTATCGTGTGCGGCTCTTCAAGTGCTGCCAACTCTTCCTTTTCTTGCGGTTGACTTTGCTCTTCAACGCAAACCTCAGAGGATCCGCTTTTCTTGTTGTTGCTTTTTTTGTTATTTTGCTTACACACCTTATCGGCTATCACTGCTGCCCTGACAGCTGTCACGTTTGCGGTTGTGGTTTTTTGTGCCTGTCTTATTGCAGCTACCGTTGTCAGCTCACCTATGGTGTCAGCAGCCGATGCATTCAAACGTTCAATGGCAACTTTTTCGGTGGTACAATGCACACCCACTAACTGTTGGGAATCGAGGAGTAGGAAGAAAGCTGTCAGCAGCAGAAATAATTTACCAATTTGACAGATTGTTAACTTCATTTAGGCGACGACACCGACGAAAGGCGCATTCAGCATGTATTCAAGCTTGTGAATTAAGCCTTTATTATTGTTGTTGTTTTTGTTGTATATAATTTTTTGTGACTTCAATTGCTATGTTGTTGTGCACTGACGAAAGTGTCTTTCAACGCATATTTTTTTGAGAAATTTTCACATCAGCGCCATGCGCCTGTGGCTATGCAATGGAAATGCGCGTTTTTGCAATTGTACTTTCTTTTGTTGAAGGTTTCATCATTTGCGTTCACAGTCGACATCACTATAATTTTCCACACCAGAAAATAAATTTTAAACAAAAACTTGCATGTGTGTTTTTGTTCAGCATGTTCATTATATATTTGGCTATATTATTCATCCTGTTTGGCACATGGTTGGAAGAGACTGCAAAATTGAAAGATAAAATACTTCTTTTTAATACATTATAGACGGCTTTCTTAACAGCTATAAATTGAGTGTATATCTTCCAGTATAGATAGATTAAAAAGTTGTTTGTATATATAGTGCCTATCGGAATACTTGAGATTAAGTGAGTAAGTAAAAATGACAATAGGCAAACGTCTTATTTTGATCTCACTATCATTTTACATTTCACTTACTCAGATTGGCTAAAGATATAGCAGGGTGCGAAAGTATCCAAACTTAAATCTGGACTAAGATTATTGTAGAGATTATTCCTGACGGTAACATGCACTGGAGGATGCCACAAAAAGAGTGACTTGCCCTCGCCTACCCTTTTTATTTTTATGTGGTAAAATACTCAAAAGTGATATGGCATGAAATTCTGGATGCGATATGCTCCTAGATAGATATATATATGAAATTTGGTAATAGAGAACATTGTTTACGCAAAGGGTATTTTTTTTTTTTTTGATGCTAGCCTTTCCTTGGCTACTGCATTTTAGCATTTGTAGTACGCGTTAAAAATATTCACGGCATTTGTGGTTGTCACTGATGAAATTTCTCTCCACTTGGCATCTGAATTGTTTGAGTTTTACACTTTGATGCGCTCTTACCTGCCCACTGAGCTGCTTCTTTTATGATTCTTTTTTTTTATTCCGCTCTCATTCTTTTTCTACCTTTTGGTTGCTGTTATTTCGCTGATTATGCGGCCGTTTCCTTGTCTGCGCTTGTTGTGAAGAGAATTTCCATAATTGCGCTCGGCAAGCAAAAATAAAAACAACACCAACACTGCAGTCAAATGAAGTGAACGAAGTTGTGCAAAAAATTCAAACGAACATACCGAAAAGAACAAAAAATAAAAGGAAAAAAATGTGAAAAATCAGCGTAGCTAAAATTAAGAAGGACTAAAAGTAAATGAACGCTGAGAATTTGCAAGCAGTGCTAGATTCAGATTCGCATGCCGTTATTTGTGCTGCATAATTTTGTGGGTTGCTTTAATCGAAATTTTAAGCTGAATTGCTCTTTACAATTGTTGCGAAAATATGCGCTTATTACTTGTTGCTTTTGTATTATACTATATGTAATATCAGCTAACCAACTTTGCTGGCAGTCAAAATAAGGAAATGGAAAAAGCATTATCTATTTGCTCTCATTTTGTTTGATGGTATTTTTGTAGGCGTTTTTAAACTTTGCACTTGAATAAATTAGCTGTAGCCTTAAGTAACGCACACGCAAAGACCTTGGTGTAATTATAATTATTATAGAAAAAGTTGCGTTATTTTAAAACCATTGAAATTTTAATAAGGATGAAGTAAACAGTAAAAAAGCAGCCTTCTTTATATTTTTAACTTTGCTGAAGTTTAATAAGCCAAGCGTTTTCGCTGAACTTTCAGTTTTCTTTTGCCACTTTACGGCTTTTCTTTTTTTAATTTCCACTAATTGGCTTCGCTTGCAACCCTAAAGTTTGCGCGAAGCAACTTAATTTGATCGTGAAGTATTTTTATTTGTTTTTACTGTTGAACTCTTAAGAAAAAGTAGGAGATATATATACTCTCCGGAAATGAAAGTATATTTTATAAAGCAAAAGAAAAATTTATGGGTTTTAATTTGATAAATTGTTAAGCACAATGTTGGTCAGTATGTTTAAGGAAAAAATGTATGTCCTTTTGACAAGTTTGTTCGCAACTTGATATAGAAGCATATAATAATGCCTTAGATTCGAGTACTTTAGGTTGTGATAAAATATAAAGAATAAATAAAGATTGTACTCGGAAACCTTGTTCTTCTTAATTATTGGCGTAGACACCGCTTGTAGTCTTGACAGACGCCAGTGTTAATCCGGATTAACTGCGCACTTAATCAGATCCAAATTTGTAGGTGACAGACGGCAGCTATGCGAGTTTGGAATTCTCGTAAACATCTGATTGTCATTTTTATAATATTTTCAATGAAAATTGATGGCAGATTAATATAGCTATTGTTAGCAGACCAATTTTTACAAAACCATTTTTTATTACAAAAACATATCAACACGTTATTTATAAACTGCATCATAGCATCATAACATAAAAATTCTTGCTTTGTTATTGAAAATTTGATAAACAGCTGTCAATGTTGCTTGTTTTACATTCATATTAGATAAAAATTGGCCATTTTTAACAATGTTGCCAACGAAAATGCAACTAACCCTCTAAAAATTTGGGGATTAATTGGGAGTTAGCAACGGAGTTATCTTTACTAACTCCTGAATTAATCCCGATTAATGCAGTTAATCCGGATTAACGCTGCCGTCAATCAACGCTACTACGCGCTTATAGCCGAGTTAACAACAGCGCGTCAGTCGTTTCTTCTTTTCGCTAGGTGGCGCCAATTGGATATTCCAAGTGAAGCCAGGTCCTTTTCCACTTGGTCCTTCCAATGGAGTGGAGGTCTTCCTTTACCTCTGCTTCCCCCGGCGGGTACTGCATCGAATACTTTCAGAGCCGGAGTGTTTTCATCCATCCGGACAACATGACCTAGCCAGCGTAGCCGCTGTCTTTTAATTCGCTGAACCATGTCAATGTCGTCGTATATCTCATACAGCTCATCGTTCCATCGATTGCGATATTTGCCCTGGCCAACGCACAAAGGACCATAAATCTTTCGCAGAACCTTTCTCTCGTCCTTTGTCATCGTCCAAGCCTCTGCACCATATAGCGGGAAGGGAAATGTGAGTGACTTATAGAGTTTATTTTTTTGTTCGTCGAGAGGGGACTTTACTTCTCAATTGCCTACTCAGTCCGAAGTAGTACCTTTTGGCAAGTGTTATCCTGCGTTGAATTTACAGGCTGACATTGTTGGTGGTGTTTATTATCTACGACTTCAAAGTTATGTCTGTTAACAGGGACGTGAGAGCCAAGTCGCGAATGCGACGACTGTTTGTTTGATGACAGGGGATATTTTGTCTTGCCCTCGTTCACTGCCAGACCCATTTGCTTTTCTTCCTTGTCCAGTCTGGAGAAAGCAGGACTAACGGCGCGGATGTTGAGACCGATGATATCAGTACCATCGGCATACGCCAGTAAGTGTACACTCTTATAAAAGATTGTACCTGCTCGATTAAGTTTTGCAGTTCTAATTATTTTCTCCAGCTGTAGGTTGAAGAAATCGCACGATAGGGAGTCGCCTTGTCTGAAATCTCGTTTGGTATCGAACGGCTCGGAGAGGTTCTATCCGATCCTTACGGAGCTTTTGGTGTTGCTCAACGTCAGTTCACACAGCCGTATTAGTTTTGCGGGGATACCAAATTCAGACATCGACGAAGAGGAGGTGTGTGCCCCCGCCGCTTAGTAGTTCTTCAGGCGGGTAATTACTATTCGAACTTCTTCATGGTCGGGCAATGGAACGTCTGCTCCATCGTCGTGGATTGGGGAATCGGGTTCGCCTTCTCCTGGCGTTGTACTTTCACTGCCATTCAGCAGGCTCCTCCATAATTTTAGTATGCTTTGGGCACCGGTCGCTAGATCACCTTTGGGGGCTCTACATGAGTATGCTCCGGTCTTGAAACCTTCTGTTCTGTCGAGCATTACCCCTATGGGCCAGCTTGTCAAGCTCTTCATGCATTTCGGCCTCTTTCTTTTTCTGTCTGCAAATGCGTCTCGGTTCCCTCTTCAACTCTCGGTATCTATCCCATCCCGCACGTGTTGTGGTCGATCGTAACGTTGCGAGGTAGGCAGCCTGTTTTCTCTCCGCTGCGACACGGCACTCTTCGTCGTAATAGCTGCTCTTTTGCACTTTCCGAAAACTAATGGTTTCGGTTGCAGCTGTACGTAAGGAGTTTGAAATGCCACCCCACAGTTCCCTTATACCGAGTTGTTGACGAGTGCTCTCAGAGAGCAGGAATGCGAGCCGAGTAGAAAATCGTTCGGTTGTCTGTTGTGGTTGCAGCTTCTCGACGTCGAACCTTCCTTGTGTTTGTTGGCGTGCGTTTTTTACTGCACAGAGGCGGGCGCGAATCTTGGCTGCAACAAGATAGTGGTTCGAGTGGATGTTAGGACCTCGGATCGCACGCATATCTAAAACACTGGAGACGTGTCTTCCGTCTATTCCGTGATCGATTTGGTTGGTGGTGGCTTGATGAATTTTCTTATGCTGGAATCTAGTACTTGCGTTATTTTATATGGCCACTGTAGTAAATGCCACAAGGAACTACTGGCCTCAGTCCTTGTCCCGTCCATCGCATTTCTTGGACGGCGGTAATGTCAGCCTTCACTCTAACGAGGTCATCAACCAGCTGGGCAGCGGCACCTTCCCAATTAAGGGACGTGCCCTCAAATCATAATCCTTGTTTCGTTTTCTGTGGTCGTCATCAAAAGAAGGGTCTCTCATCCGAGGCAGTTGGTGTATTTTCATTGCGTTTTTTTACGTGACGGGTCCCAAACCCAGCGCAAAACCTTGTGTAGGGAATATTTCGCCTTCTCGCTTTAGTACGCCTTCGATCGGATGGTCTTAGGCTACAAAGAAGATACTTGGTCTAAAAGTAATAAACTACTTGAGTCATATGTAAAAGAATTGTTTCTGGTCACTCCAACGTAAAAGGTGATCAGAGAACTTTTAGAGAACTTTTCTCACTTGCGTGAACTTATACATACATATGACTCCACCCTCCACACTCGGAAAACTTACAAAGTATATTTATAATTGATTAGCATGATGAGCTGAGTCGATTAAGCCATGCCCCTCAGTTTGTCCGCCTGTATAGTTTTGAGATATTGACCAGAAATTTTTCACAAGTAATTTTTTCTCCAAGAAGCTGCTAATTTGTCGGAACTGCAGATATCGGACCACTATAACACATAGCTGCCGTATAAACTGAACGATCGGAATCAAGTGCTTGTATGAACAAATTTATCATTTCACAAAATATCTTTATGAAATTTGGCATGGATGATTGTCTAAAGCAATAATGCAACCTCCGAGGAAATTGTTCAGATAGGCTCACTATAGCATATAGTTGTCATGTAAACTGACCGATCGAACTCAAGTCCTTGATGTCATAATTTTTTATTTGTCAATGTATCTTCACGAAATTCGGCATTGATTTTAATTCACTGCAGCGCTAGAATCTTCGAAAAAAAAATCGAACCGCTGTAGCATAGAGCTGCCATGTAAACTAATCAAGGAAAAAGATAAATATAAAATTTAATCCCTTTATGCTGTAATAAATGCACCTGTTAAAAGTGTTACAACTTCAATGCGGCCAAAGTCAACGTTTTTTATTACTGATCTACAAAATAGCTGCTAAAATACCTCTACATGGCATCTCTCACCTGCAGGATTCTAAAAATGACCCGCGAATGGCTGTCCAAAGCATAAAAAAGCTTATTCCATGCGATAACAGCTCAAAAGTCACTGATCAGAATAGATGTTCCATTTCATTCATAAAATGTTAGGTTATGTCATTATTATTGTATTTATCCTAAGAATATATCTTAAACAAATTAATAAAATTGTACAACACGCAATGTTACTCATACGCCCTGACGCATCCAACTTGTGTTAGCTACGTAAAATACAAAACTTCATAAATGTTCTAGATTATTTATATTAATTTGAAGAATTGCAATGCACTCTCTTATTATTTGAATATAACAAGCATTTTAAACTATTCAAATTTCAATGAATTTCAGTTAAATTCCAAATCTTTGAAAAGCAATCATATATGAACAAAGCGACAGATTTGAGTAAAGCAAAACTGCTTTCGTCATTCGTGCAAATCATTCCGAAAATACTAGAGTGTTATCTCAGCCTTTCAGTGTTCATTCATATTTTTTTGCATCGTTTCTATCACTTGCTTTCAAATTGTAAGCTGCGAGTAAAGAGAAAACCTATTTGCATAAATGTATAAATATTATATGTATGTGTGTAACAGTAAAATGCTGAGACAAATCTTAGAATTTACATACGATTTCCTCCTTTTCGTAATCTTGTTGTTTACTTCGTTTCCACATACGAGCACACATGTACGGGCACTGTCGTTTATTGGTGAATGTCTGTATGTAGATCCACTTAGTATAAATTACATATGTACATTACCAGCAAGCAAATTGATTTAGAGTTTGTGATGAAATTTTATTTTTAAAATGTATATAGCAGCTTTCTGCAAGGTTTTAGTGCCTTTGTATAAGCAATAATGGAAGCGATTTTTTCAAATTGTATTGATTTGCTGCCGTGCAAAGGGAAAATTTAATTGAAACTGCCGGATTATTGTTTTGCGAGAAGCAAATTATTTTGCGAAAATATTATTTTCTGAGCATTTCATGAAACATTTCCTAAAATGCTTTGTGTAGTATTTTTTTTGTTTGTCTTTAGTAACCCTTGGCAAAAATATAGATTAATAGCGTAAAATCATAAGTGTGGCCACCTTTAAACTTCTACGACAATTTTTGAAGGTATTTCTCAATACATGCTTATTTAAAAAAAAAATATGCATATGGTGGCAACCATTTTAGTTATATTTCACACAGAATACTGTCCTAAAGCCACCAAATTGGATGCTGGCATTTCTAGAGTTTATGCGTGGTCGTTTTATCAATTAATTCCAATAAAAGACAAAAACCAAATCTTTGACTTACAGAAATATATAAATTGTATCAAAATCCTTAACCTACCTAAACATACAAAGCTTTCGGCGACGCGCAGTGGCATTTCGGCGGAAAAAATAGGATTTTTCCACTTTCCAATTTCAAAACTTTAATGATTTTGTTTTGTAAAGAAATATTTGGATAAGAAAAATTCAACAAGGTTTTTTATAAAAAGTGAAATTTTATAGTTAAAAAATCTAACAGAAGTCGACGGAAAGTTATTCAATAAAATCAGATTAAAATTATTGTCCAAATAAAGAATTTTTTTTGTGTGTAAGTTTACAGCTATGGCTTTTCTTTTATTTTTTAGTGAAAATACTACTACACCTACTTGTTTATAAAAAAAAATTTTATTGCAATTGGCAAAGTAAGCTAAATTTTATAATTTTTCAAAAATTATACTAAAAAATATCAACATTTCATTTTTTGATGGAAAAAAACTTTATGTGCTTTGCCTTGCTTAGCCCTCTTACTATAAAAAAATGAAAGTTCCGAGTCTGTACTTTCAATTAAAAAAAAAAAAACAACCGCCAATTACCGTCCCTTTTAGTAACATCGATTTTAATTTCAAAAGTCACTTCCAATATTTCATACAAATGGTCAATAAGACAAAAAATGTAGTATACTTTCAGGCTCTCATGTAAAGGGCAAGGAAATTAATGTATTACACAAGCTCCTTTTTACAATGCTGGATGGTAAAACCGCTCAGATAGTGACACATACTACTGCAGCAGCAGTATGCTACATTTGTGGAGCGAAACCTACTGAAATGAACAACTTAGATCCTTACATGCTAGAATCAAGTTTATGGAATGCATTCTCCTTCTTATAATTTACCATTTCAGAAATGGGCTGCAACCTTCCAAAACAAAGAAATTAAAATACAAAATAAATTAAAAATACAAGCGGCCTTTAAAGATAAAATGCTGTTGCGAGTTGATTTTGTTCAACATGGAACTTCTAACGACGGGAACACGTCAAGGCTTTTTTTTTAAACCCACAAATGGTTGCGGATATTACTGGCGTCAATGAAGACCTTATCGATCGATTCAGGATAATTCTTCAAATAATTACATGTGGCGAAAAAATTGATAGTGACAAATTTAAATTATATACATACGTCGGACACTGCGAAACTGTTCGTACAAAATTATAGTTGGTTTTATAATCCTGTTACTGTGCACAAAGTACTAATGCATGGTAAGGATATAATGCCGTATTACCAATAGGAATGCTTTCAAAGAAAGCCGAGGAAGCCAGAAACAAAGACTGCAGGAAGTATCGATTGATGTTTTCGAGAAAGTGTGATCGAATTTCCACAAATACTGATGTATTCAACAGACTTCTCATAACTTCGGATCCTTACATAAGTAGCTTATGGTGCTTGCATAATATTACAAATAAAAACTTACACAAATTTTCGCCTGTTACATATTCAATTAAATCATTGCATATTATATTGGATTTTTATCAAGGTAAAGGTATAAATAACGTCATTTTGCGTTTAAGTGTAATTTTTTTAATCAGGAGAATTCAATTAAGTAAGTGTCCCGAATTTCAAGTCCCTAGGTCCAAAAATAAAAATTTTGGCAATTGCAGTTATATGGGAGGCGGGTATGGCAGTGGGCGGTTTTCCAAGATTTTTTCAAAATTTCTTAATTTAGTCCAGAGAAGCGTTTCTGCAAAGTTTCATTGTTGTACGACCACTCCTTCTATTTTTTTCCAAGAAATGTATGGAGCGGTGCCACTGAGCGACGGTCGAGAGATCGTTGAAAACATGCTCCGTTCTGACCAACCTTCGACCTCTTCAACTGATGAAAATATTAAAAAAGTGAAGGACATGGGAATTGAAAATCAGTAAGTATAAGAAAGAGATGGCAAAAGCGCTCGATATTTCTCGCCAGTCCGTTCGAGTGATTTTGGTGAATATTTTGGGTTTGAAACGCGTGCTTGCTCGAATCGTTCCGGTAAAGCTGATTTTTTTTTTTATAGAGTACGATTGTGACCACATTTAAAGCCAAAAACGCAATGAATACAATCGATCAGCCACCGTATTCACCATATTTGGCTCCGTGTAATTTTTTCTTGTCTTTGTATTATGTAATATGGGCTGCAAATAGTAAATAGTTCAGAAAACTTCTGTTTAGATGCATTTTTGCGCACACTTTGTACAGAAAAGAGCAAAAACTGGAAAAAATATACTATCAAAGAGACATGAGTTACCTGACCGTTATCGATTACTTTGAAATCCACCGCCAACTGATTTAGTATAAACCGGCTTATAGAGAAACCCTTTAAAAATAAAATTGAATTCAAGTCTAAAAATTGGCTATATAATATTTGAAAATAAATAATTTCCCTATTACCAACCATAGCAACCATAAATAGTTACACACATATGCACATGCTAGCTAATCAAAATGCCAAAAATTACTGCTTAGGGAGCAATCTAATAAAATAATTTTTACAGCCTATGTAGCCCTATCCTTAAATGCCCGCCAGCTGTGCTGCACCTACACGCTATGCTATTTTTGTGGAACCCAACAGCCGAGCTTTATAGCCTATTTATAGGGGTCGATGCGTACTTTATAAAGCATATAGGAATGTACGTGTGTATTTGTTAGGCAAATCATTTAGAGTGATTGAGAATATCCGCTCAGCCTAGCAGAAA
Organism: Bactrocera dorsalis; assembly: GCF_023373825.1. Lineage (NCBI taxonomy): Eukaryota > Metazoa > Arthropoda > Insecta > Diptera > Tephritidae > Bactrocera > Bactrocera dorsalis. The sequence continues at coordinate 90,849,085 of NC_064304.1, forward strand.
ATAAGAGCGATATGCGGGTGAAGGAGTAATGGCAAAGGACTCCTCCTCAACGGAAAAAGAAACTAAAAATAGCAAAGACAAAATAATCATATGTTACTTGTTTTGATTTCGGCTAACATTTTCGCATACATGCGAATGTGTAAATGCGCTAGGAAGAGAAGAATTTCAGTTGTTTGTGCTATTTTCGGAATTGCCAAATTAGGTAGCTGAGGAAGTGAAATTACGAACAAGCGCTAAAAAGTTTCAAGGATTTATACTAAATGTGTAATATAAATCCCTTTTACTTAACAAAGTTACGCGCAAGCAAATTAATTTAAGTTAACGCCATAGCAGTATGACAGAAAAGGGCCGCGCTTACGTGTCGGTCTACGGCCGCTGTGCTGCAAACGGCAACAAATTGTGTTTATTTGAGCGACATTTTGGCCTGTGTGTGCGAAATTTGTATTTCTTTTTATACTGCTAAAGGCCAAAAATATTGTTTATATATAATTAATGTATATATTTTTAAAATTTAGGTATTGAACCTACAACCCGCGTTCGAGCAGTTCACCCACCACTCAATAAAGCTTACAAACGCGCAAATGCGCTAGAAAACTGAAATAAATAACTTTTCATTCCCAAAATATGCGTATCACATGAGTATATATGCATATATACGTATACCTAAACTTAATCACAGGCGGTTGTTGTTATTGCAAACTGTAAAAGCTGTCGCACATTTCTGTCATATACGCTTATAGAACAGCTGCTTACTCCAGCCAGCAGACAAACTCTTATAAATAGGTGCACAAATACCAGTGCGTATATGTATATGTTAATATTTGTATGTATGTGCATGTATGCATACATATGTATGTGTAGAAAAGTTTCTACAGACGCTTGGAGCAACGCGGGTTAACTAAATAAAAACATAAACAAATCCCACGCATGTCTCGTCCTCTCTACACAGATGTAGGTGCCCCGACACATATGTGTGTATGTGTATGTATATTTAATGGCACTTAGAAAATTACATATAATTTATATGAACAAACGCACGCACACATACATACCCAAGTGTACACAAAGTGTGTGGATATAAATTGTTTACGAAGTGACCTCACCGCACGGTGTTTTGAGAGAACGAATGGAGACATATAATACACATGCGTAAATACACATTCAAACACACACATGTGAACTTAGTATATTGCATATAAATAGTTTTTAGCATCCGTTTCTTGAAAATAGTTCCATTCATCTGTATTAAAGTCTCGCTTTGGATCCACCAACTTCTTATAGCACCAACCACTATGACCTAGTTATACCTGATTGCTTTGTTTACTTCGAAAGTATGAAATTGCTTTGCACTTTGACCGAGTTTAAAGTTTAAACATATAAACATATGTACCGAAAGACTTCGCAAAATATCGTAATCCTCAAATTAACTGTTATAACGGCGCTAAATAGTAGAATTTTGTGCTGTAAATTGAAACATTTATGGCACAGCACAATCTCGGCTAATTAAGCGACCTAAATAAACACAATCTTGGACAGAAGTTGAATGGTGCTGGTAAAGGAACAATTTAAAGTTTATGATCGGATTCCTCTTCCATAATCCAGTTGTTGTTGTAGTGGCGGAATTCTGCCGAGTTGACAGCCCTTGAGCGATTAAAAATCCTGGTTCGTTCCAGTTACGTAGACCCAATAGTTGTGGGAACTTGTGCGCTCCAAAATCGCACAACAATGCAAAGAAAATTTCGATGAACACATTTTAACATTAAAAACCAAGGAAAATCAATTAAAATTGTGTCTTCTTTATACGAGTGTAAGCTGACTTGTCTACTTGCTATATAAAGCTCCGTTCTTTTGTAGAAAATATACATCAGAAAATATGATAGAGTAAACAAGAGTATCGGAGGATGGAGTCATGTGTAGAAGTTCACGCAAGTGAGGAAAGTTCTGCCATTCAATTGGGAATAGCCAGAAACGATTCACTCACGACTTCCTGTCTTAGATCAAGTATCCTCTGGGTAGCATGATTGGCGACTTTAACGCCAGGATGGAGAAAGAAGGTGTCTTTGACACAACGGTCAGTAAATTCAGCCTCCACGTTGAAACATCCGCAAATGGCTTGAGGCCAGAAAATAGCTAGACTATATTGCTACAATTTTTACAGGACTAGCATAGAATAAAGCACTACAACTTCTATGAATTATAGAATTGTCTTTTTGTTGTATTTAAAGACAAATCTATATTGATAAAAAAATATTTAATTTAATAATTAATTCACTAACTTTCGATATACATTCGAAACTATACTTGTCTTACACGTGAAAGCTTTTCCGCAATTTAGCAATTGATAATTTGGCAATGCTGTAGGTGTACGCATATGCTTTGGCCCTCATCGCACACAAAATACGAGTAAAACTCGCACTATTTATGAATGTTTCATTGCCAAAACGAAAACGCTAATTTGGATGCAGAAACACTTATATATAAGCGAGAATTATATACATATATATACTTATAAGGCTAAAGGATATCCCAGCAGTGGAGCTGCCAGCTGGGCAAGTATTATACCACAAGAAATTGTGCCAAAAATCTAACTAACCAGGAGTCATCAGGCTTATACTAATTGAAGACAGTTTTTCCAATATGTTTAGACGAGCTGTTTTTCCATAATCTAGTTATATTTTACCTGCTTCTTAATTAGTCTCGACATCTCGATGACATTAGCCTCAAAAGACTATTGTGTATTTATGCAGAGAAGAACCAGTTAGTTGATTAGTTATACATGTGTTACATATATGCTAATTCCAAAGTAATTTGTGACTAATTTATTTCTGTACCGGAATAATATTCTGTCGTTGTCGTTGCTTTAGGTTAGTGGGTGTTACTTATTCGGTGATAATTGCAAAGTTATTGCTTTAGTTTTGCTGCCACCATGGCACATGTTCAAATGCCTCTATTTCCGGTACTTTGCTTAGTTAGCGCTAGATTAATTACGGCTTTCACGGAAGGCAATAAATTTGTTAACTTTCGCCTATTTGTGGGTGGGAGAGGGAAACGAAAAATAAATTATTAAGAAATTGCAGTGTTGTATGAAGTGCTTTAGAAGACACAACAGCATAAAAAAGCCGGCTTACCTGATACTGTTCTATAATCTTCTATTTTTGAATACCAAAACTGTTGAAAAGTAGATAAAAATATTCAAAGATTAAAAAAAAAAATATTACTTTGGACAAAAAATCGAATCCAATCATTTTCTGATAAATCTGATAAAGAGCAGTAATATTGAAATATCGTAATCATAACTAGTTTAGGATCAAAAATATTTCGCATACAAAATCCTACTTGATATAGAGTCTAGAAAAGGCTAGTATAAAAGGCAGATCGTACTACTTCGCAGAATGAAAAAAAAAATTGTTTGGCCATCAAAAACACTGAAATAACATTATATACCTATATACAGGATCTAAAAACTATCCTGAGATTAATTATCATACTTTATATCCTATCGCATTAAATATATATTATTATGAAGGATATATCACATGCAAATATAATTATTAGTAACGCAACTGTGAAGCTAAGCATCTTAATCATAAATGTCAGCATATTTTCCTTCTGGAATGCATTAAGAAAAATTCAACTACTTAATATGGCACTTAGGTGTGGTGTGGTATGTAAATTCGCTCTGCCTTAGAAATACACTAAAAAGCATTTGCATTAGTGCAAATGGCTCGCAAACATATGCTACGTGTAAATTTTACAGCTTTTCCCACACTAAACACATACTTTCACTTAGCACTTAACGCTTATTTAACGCTAGTGAGCTTACCTCCGACACCGCTCCCCACTCCGTTAAGTAACCGATGACATAACACTATAGTATACTCGTACTCGGCAATCGCTACGCTCTTGCTTAATCGCCTTTTATGCTGTAGTGTAAATTATGTATGTGTATGTGGCTCAATGTTAGATCCGGGACTAACTACTAGCTTAGTTTAATAAGTTTCATGCATCGTCGCTGCAGCTTTCAGGTGTCAATGTGTGAGTAAAGATAGCTTTACTGCTGTTGAGTGAAGATTGCAGATGACTTAAGTATTTACTGGTATTTACTGGTGTCTACGTCTCGCTTAAGGAGGGCAAATATAGGAACGTCTATCATAACTTTTGGCAAGCAGAAAGTTATATCTCTTGGAGATGGGAAGAGAACAAGTGCCATTCTGCTTTAGTAATGTAGATTTTAAGTGGGGAGCCTACTTAAGAAGCTTCAAAAAGTCGATTTTTTTGCTTAAATCTCTGTAGAAATTATCTTAGAATAGCAGAAAGCAAAAACTTTAAAAGTTAAAATTTTTTTGGTCAAAAACCACATTTTTTAAATTAAAAAAAAAAATCCTAAAATTATACACTTTAACTAGAAGATAAATTATTAAGACATATGAGTTTTTTTAAATTTTTTTGTTTCCGATAAAAATTGCGATCTGCATCCTGCCCGCCGTTTGACAAATGCACATGCGAGATGCATTGGAAGAAGGGCTTCCCAAAGGCAGAATATCAAAGATTTCGTATCCAAAAAATTTTCAGATGCTGTTTAAATATATAACTATAAACCCTGGAAATTTCGCTTTAATTCAGTCAATCTTTCCTTCCCAAAAAAGTCTTAAAGAAAATCGTTTTTTTAAACCTCTAAAGCAGCTCCCCTTAAATGCCTTGGCTTGTCAAATCTGTGTTTTGTGTAGAATTTTCTTGTTGCCATAAAAGAGTTGAGGTTATGTACAGTAATAAATATCCTAACAACATTCCTTGAACTTGACTGATAAGTTCTTAAATGAATCATAATATCATGAATGTAATGATAATCATGCAAATCATATACATTTTTTGCTGATCTGATAACTAACCATTTCAATTTAATAGTTTTTAGACCTAAGTGATGTACTAGGCATATGCAGCTTAATTAGGGAGAGAGCATCTTGAGCATGATTTCAATAGCACTCTGACTATAGAAAGTCTGAGCTCATTTATAATATATTGAATAAAAAAAGGTGAATAAGCTATATTTAGCTACACTCAAAAAAAAAAAAAGGATTATGAGAATCTAATTTTCTAAATCCAAGCTTTCAAAATACTGTATTACTTATTGCTGGGCCAAAAAAATTCCGAATTTCAAATCTCTTTTTGCAAAAAGCAAAAGAAGGATTCGGTAACTTAGTCAAGAACATTTTAAGGGTCGCAGCAATCTAAAGAACTGGTTTTAATGGTGATATTTAACCAAGTATGTATTAGGCCTTGGGCAAAAATAACTGATAGTTTCAAAAGTGATAACCAATGACTTGAAATCGATTGTTAAGGTTTTCTAAAAAATATTTTGCTTCTGCACCTATTGTAAATATGTGTTAAAGTCATATGTACACACATTCCCTTCTTTAATAAATAAATATTGGGTAGTCGAAAAAGTCTTTTCATATTCTGTCAATAGATGTCGTTGTACTCGTATATCTCCAGTGATACCAATCACATTGTGTCACACCATATATTGTTGGAAAGGTGCGATAAGCTTCAATTAACCAAAAAAAAAAAAAATCGCGGAAGTTGTAAAAAAGTTAAAGCTGTTCAAAAATAAGTGAAAATAATGGAGAAATTCAATATATTTTAAAATTTTTGTATAAAGAGGGAAACCAATGAAATTTGTGAAGTTAACGGAGACGATACTGTACCAGTTCGTGCAGCGCAATAATGTTTCGCTCGCTTCCGTTCTGGAAATTTCAAAATTTCGATTTACACTGATGGAATAATGGCTCTAGCAGAAAAATGGCAAAAAGTTTATTATTATAAATATAAAAAAATAATCCAATATTTATTTTGACTTAGTACTACCAAATTGACTTACCTTACTTTTACGCACATTTAATTAATTTTAATGGCCAATTTTAATTTCCCACTTCGTTTAGCTTGCATTACTTTATCTATTCTTCATGCTCGCTATCATTATTTACTCTTAACGAAATATTTATATAAATTTCCGCCCATGTCTAACAGCTCATCATTTATTAATGTATATAGAAATGTACGCTGAAGCTGTCAATAAGTAAATCATCAAGATATATTAACTTTATATTATATTAACTCTTATTTAAGTGCAACTCCTGCTGCTGCCGGTCTTTACGAGTAATACTACTTTAGTTGCTTTCAAATGGTATTTTCAAAAATTAGTTTCGCCTACCCCTTATTCGGTTAATACAATTTGCTCTGCATCAATGATTTTTCGGCCCTTTTTGATTACCTTACTGCTTGCTTTCGGGCTTGCCTAATTCCTGTACTTTAATTCTATCTCTATGCGTCTGTGTTGTGTGGCCCTTTTACCACCACAAACTCAATAGGGTTAATTGAATTTTCAATGCGCCTAATAATCCCCTTTGGAACTTCTAATTTGCTTACCTCTTTGCTCCTATCGCCATGTTTGCCTGGCTTTTGTTGTCTGGCTTACAGTTTTGAAGCTCGCAAATATGCAAGGGTGCGATAAATTGTTGGCATTAAAGTTAGGCTGGTTATTTTCCGTAAAGCTAATTTTATTTTTTACATTTTGCGAGGCTTCGATATGCAAGAACATAGACCTAAGGTGGCGCTGCATTCCTTGTTTATCAATAAAATGTAAGAATAACTTACTTCCAAGAAAATTTTTAGTAAAATTACAAGAAAATAATCACAAAAAAGTCAAATGAACAGTACAAATGGCGCCATTCCCTAAATTTACACCTTATCACACCTCACATCAACCTACCATAATTCAATCTCGATTTACAAAATTTTTCTACCGAATCAAAGCCGAGATGTTAACCTTAATTTAGTTAGTCAACACCTAAATCGACAGCGTTTTTAAAGTCAACATGTCATCGCCATTAAATCCATCAACCGCATTTGCACCGCCACCTTTGGAATCACAGCTTTCGAGTCAGTGCTCAAAAACCTAATTTCAACACACGGCGCTGGACATGCAAAACCAAAAGGCTGTAGCGAAACAGTCCGTACAACAACAACATAATAGCTCATCATAAATGCCAAGCTCAAAAGCCAAAAGGTATCGATTTCGCACACGCATACATTCAAACAAATGCATGTCGGTTCAATGGTGGGATATGCAAAGCTGTGCTGAAACCCTCACACATCCATACGCCTTACACATACACATGCATATGCATACCAACACATTCCAGTGTACGCATATTCACACTTTAATAATACATTTGTGTTGCGAAACGTGCAGTCACGTGAGCCAATGATTTGTAGCTGCTCTCCAAGCTTACATGGTTTACATATCACAGAACATAAATCGGCGACTGTCAGACTGACCTTTTCGCAATAATATGAGTGATTTACCGATTTCAGTAGCATAATTTTGAATGTAGTTTTGGATATTGTAGATAAGCTGGGAACTCACTAGGCCTGCATATGACCTGTTTTGTGCGTCTTCTCTGAGCAATTTATTGTCTTCTTTGAATGTCAAGCGGTTTGGTTCGAGTTGAAAAATAAAAAGAAAATCGGAAATAACGAACTGATATAGCATCGTCTCCGTAAACTTCACAAATTTCATTGGAGCCTTGCGTGGCATTCCTTTTATTTTCCTTTCCTTTAATTTTAAAAATATACGGAATTTCTTCATTATTTTCACTTATATTTGAACTGGTGTTACTTTTTCCAACTTCCCCAAATTTAACTTTTTTTTTGGTTAAATGAAGCTTAAAATCTCACCTTTCCAACACTAAATGGTATAACACAATGTAATTATTAGCACTGGAGATATAGGATTGGAACGACATCTATGGGCAAAATACGAAAAGACTTTTTCGACTACCCAATATATAGAACTTAGCCGGTTAATCTTTCATGTACTTGTACACAAACAATATGTCATGTTTTCAATTGCAATTGACTTTAAGCATAACCCATCAGCATCCTGTAGACACTCATAGTGAAGCTACTATAAGAAAGTACTCAAAACCTTACATTCCTACGACAACCTAATCTAAACAAATTTTCAACTGTATTCGTAAACTCAAATCAAGTAAAATTTGAATAAAATAATGCCTAACATAAACTAGCCTTATTATTGAAATAGCAAACTGATGTGCTACAATCGCGGAAACGCACACAGCTGCGCTTGAGTCTTATTGCTAGTGCAATGCTTGGTCTCATGCCAACTAGTAAATAAGTTCAGCCACAATTTGCGGCTTCTTAGGCCTGTGAAAACTTTTGCTTTTGAAAACTCAACGAAAACTTGATAATTTGTTGGCAGCCACAGAAAAATGTGTTGAATACCATTGTCACGCCCAATTTTTCTGGCAAATAGAAAATAAATAAAGGCTAAAACAAGTGGCTTATACTGGGACGTGCCGCGGGTTTTGTAAGTCAGAGCGCAATATTAAGAAAAGAATGGGAACATATAGTTTAGTATATTACATGCGCAGAAAAGTATTTGACATTTAGTGAGATCGTGAATGCTGTGATATACCAATAAGGAGATCAGAACGAGAAAAATGGCTGTCTTGAAGACCTCGAAGTTTCACTTTATTGACCCGTTATAAAAAAGAGTGAACCTTTAGAATACACATAACTTTAGATGGAGATTATGTCAAAGAATAAGGTTTCAATTAGAAAAAATATTTTTCTTTTTAAAGCCATAGGTTCTTATTTAGTATGAGAACTGTGTAGTCAGCAACTTTCACATAATATAACCATGAATATACATAGACCAAAATCCACCAGCTGCTCAAACCAACCTTGTGTGAGTATAATCAGAAGCATATTAACATCTGTCACCCATTGATTTATAAATTAAACAAGTGTTGAATTTATTTCTTAACGAAATGATTCCTCTTCCATATCTCGTTGGCAACGCTGCTGCAACGCAATAAGCTTTAATTAGCCTCACGTCTACGAGTAGCAGCATTAATCTGCGCTAACCAGTGCTCGGGAAATAAATCTCTGAGAAAACAGCAAGTAATCAACAGCTGTGCATATTATTGATTGAAATAAAGCAAAGACAATATATAGGCACGATTATGGAAGCAAAATGCTCAATAACAGCAATCAGAACCAAATGCTATTAACAAATAAAACAAAACAAAAAAACAAAGAGATATCATACTAATATTTAGTAACGCCAAAAAAAAAAATAAACTTTCTAACATTCTACACATCGGTATGAAGAGCAGCAATGAACAAGAGAAAAGTGAGCACATTATGTTGCCACATCAAGCACCTATCTTACGTTGTTGCTGCTCGCTAAAGGGTGATACTTCAAGTAAATTTTTTTTTTGCCATGTTAGCCACTTAGGCACACATTTCTCACACTTCTACGTCATTGGCTGGGCACAAGTGTTGATAAATCGCAATTAATTGCAACTCATGAGGCACAATTACGCACACAATTCACGTGCTCGACATTGCTTGAGGTATACCGCACAACGGCAGTATCGAGCAGGAAAGTGAAGGCACACAGTATTAAGTGGCATTTCATGGAATAATTCGAGGTACTCGCAGCCCTTTGCATGATATGATCGATGAGTGCTTGCGGAATGGCTGTGGGTACGATTTTGTCTACTTTTAGGCCTCAAATTGTGAATATGAGCAACGCATTTCTAAGATACCTTAGTAGGCTGAACATATATTTTATCAAAATATTGCAAAAAATAATGCAGTAGAAAGAATCTTGAATTTTATAGTAGTTATTATTTTTCAAATTCAGAGTTAAATTAGAATATTTCAATATAGGTATTTAGTTATTGATAGTCAGCCAATCAGTAGCTTAACCCTGTCTTAATTACAATCATTCCTTGTACAATCGCTTGTGTTTTAAAATTTGTAAAATATTAAGTCTGTGATTATTTATTATCCTTTGGAAGGTAACACTAAATAATTAGTAGTCACGGAATCTAAATATAAAATTGGTTTAACAAAAGATTAGAATACGCTTTTACTACGGCTAAGTACTATAGAGAGGGCTAGAATAGAGCTAAAATAATAAAGGGTTTCTTTTCATACTATTATCACTCAGATGCCATCTTCAGGGATTTTGCGGCATATATCACACTGCGCCAAGTAAACTCATATATGTATGTATATTTTAAAATTATCGCTGAATCACTTTCAACGCACTCACTATCTGGCGAAAGATTCTTTTAAGTTCTTTTATTACAAATTAAATTTAAATACGTATAAAATCCCATTAATCACGCTGTAAACACGTTCAATAACCTTTTCAATCAAGTATTTTATTTGTCAGCTTTATGAGAGCTTATTATGGCTTGTGAATACACTCAACTCAAATCGAATGCGTAAATTTATGCTGCTTGTACTCATGTGTGTTCAAATTTATGTGATATGTACTACCAAACTCGTAAGTACTCGTAAAAACATTCAATTTGAATTGCGCGATTTGTAGTGATGAGCTGCCAAGGCGCTTGACAATGATGGATGGGCGTTGTGTCTGACGTTTTGACTGAATTTTCACTGCAATGACGACGCTTCAGTGCAGTGCTTTCCACGCTGCTCTGCATTTGCATGCTTATTGTGGTGTGTATGTGCGCCGAAAATCTTATGGAAAATGAATTGTCAACAAATAAGATTGAAGGGGAATATGAGCGAATGAAAGCATGAATATTAAATCGAGCGATGAAGGGAGTAAAGGCAAAGCAAAAGCTCCCTTTTTTCTAATATTTGAATGGTTATGGGAAAATAATTTAAATGAATTTTGGAAGTATATATGAAGTTAAGATCAGTAGTGTAATTGCAGATATTATTAGGAATTCGTAACGAGAGCAAATAGAGAAATGAAGGTGAAAACTAGTCAAATATAGCACACAAATTATATATGTATGTATGTACATGTGTAGTCTTTTTTAAAACCAGTACAAGAAACAGCATAAACTTAAAAAAAAATGATTCTTATGTACATAAGTATATTAAAGTACAAAGCCAAACATTCGTTCGTTCGTTTTTCTCAAAATGGCGTTTTCAACGTCGGTGGCCAATATTACTCGAAAAGGGCTAATCCGATTAGTCTCAAATTTTAACACGAACTTCTTAAATATATTTTTTATCAATTAAACGAAGAGTTTTTCTCACCGATAAAAATTATTTTTTATAAACAATTTAACGCCGAAATTTTGGTCAAAAATCGATTTTTTTCAGAAACCGACATTTTGTCAAAAATTTATATTTTGCTCATTCCTTTGATTTTTGTCAAAAATTTTTATTTTTCTTACTTCTATGATTAATTAATATATTTCATATTTTTTACCGAAGTATTGTGCTTGGTTTTTTTAATTTCAGAGAAACCACTTCAGAGACACAGTATGAAAATCAGCTATAGTTCCTTTCCAAATAAATATTTTTACAATACTAAGTCTTAAAATACAGTTAATAGATTCTACGAAAAAAATCTGGAAAACTCGATTTTTTAGGCTTTCTAACACACCTAATGTGACAGCCTGAAACACGACAATTTTGGTACTTTTTTAAAAGAAAATTATTGCATCGATTGAATTGCAATTTTCGGGTTATATTTATACATGTCTCAAGAAAACATTATGAAACTTTAGAAAACAAATCAAATATTTTTTTCTTATTTGTACAATTCCTTCGATGGTGCCAAAAAAGGGCCCATTATTACATTAACTCCGGCTTTCTGAGCGCATGAAACGTAAAAAAAATCTTGCTAAACTAGAAGATAATCTTCATATAAAGACTTACGATCAAAATAGGCAAAAAGAGCAAAATGGCGGCGTTACTTAAAAAATTGAATTTTACCCCAAATCTTGGTCGTTTTTGACCAACATTCGATTTTTGATCCGATCGAAAAACCCGATAAGTCTTCGTATATAGAATTGTGTACAAAACATACAGGAAAATGCCTGTACCATGATGATCAGATCATTTGTCTTCGACTTATTATTGCAGGATATTCGGAAACCTCATTCAAAAATGAACTGAGAAAGGTATTTGAGCTACGCGGTTTTCCTTTAATTGGCTGCAATTCAAAAAATATTTCAGATATCGATTTGAAATTTTAGTATTTACATATGTTATTTGTTAAAGTCGAAGTTTTCAAAATATGAGAATAAGAAAAATCGTTTTTTTTTTCTAATTACCCCAATTAACGATTCAAAAAAAATAAATTTCATTTTATTTGTACATAATTTCCTTCCTTTTTATATTATTTTATTTTATTTTATTTTATTTTATTTTATTTTATTTTATTTTATTTTATTTGATTTGATTTTATTTTATTTTATTTTATTTTATTTTATTTTATTTTATTTTATTTTATTTTATTTTCTGTTTTTTAGTTTTTATTTTTCATTTATTAATTTAATTTACTTTTTTTTTCAAACAGTCTTATTTTCTTGCACTCACATAGTCTTCCTTAATTTTGCTTTTGCATTTTTCAACAAATTTTGACATATTTTATTTTAGCAAAATATGCCTATATCACAAACAAATATTTAAGGTTATGCTCTCGGTCACTAAACACAATTAGGGACATTGCATTTTCTGCCGAAAATAAAACCAACAACGGCAATTTGCACGGTATGCTTTTCAACATTTCATAACAACATACCGTTAAAGCCATGTACATATTCATACATACTTGTATGCAGCTGTATACATGTATATTTGTATGCAACCTTGTGCCAACATTTCAGCTTAGCTCGAAGTGCGCTTTCAGGCGCAACGGCTGACAGCGCATAAACCACAGGTCGACATGGCAAAATCAACTAAATGACTGCGCGTTGCATAACCGTCAGGTAATATTTGCTGCAATTTCTGCCATGCTGCTGTGGCGGGTGTCCGGAGGGCAAACTGGTGCGCGCTGTGAGGTGTTCTTGTTAATGTTATTACCACCGAAATGATTTTCCGTTAGGCGGGCGAAAATTTCATTCGTTATGAGGAACATTTATTATTGAGCGCTTTTAAAAAGGGGTTTGCGTAAAAACTTAATTACATGCTTGACTTGTAAATCAGTTATATAATAGGTTAATATTAAGAATTGAATTTTTTAGCAAACTCTTTTAGCTACAGTGTTACCTAAGTGCCCCGCTCCCTTGCATGAATATTTCCACGATATAATTGACCTGCTTAAATTTCATGGTTAATATTGTTGAAATTAATTTTAATTATGCATCTATTTTTGCAAACTTTAAAACATCATGAATATATAACCTCTTCATCATCAATTGCCCTCCTCATATTAAATTTAAACACTATTATTTTTAAGCTGAATCTTTGATATCTGGGTTAATTACTCTTTGTATGTGTGTTTGTTGTTCTAGTTTTCCATAATTATATTAATTAATAAGTAAACAGCCGTGCAAAATACATAAGCACACACAATTGTAAATGCCAATATTTACGGTTGGTATGACATATTTCCGGTCGAATTAATTTAAATTTTTGTTTTTGGTTAATTATGAAATGAAAAATATTTTCGACTTTTTTGACAACCTAATATACATATGTATATACTTTATAGGGCCTCCGATGCTTCCTTCTGGGTGTTACAAACTTCGTGGCAAACTTAATATACCCAGTTTAGGGTGTAAAAATAAATAATTTGCGGAATAGGAACTTTTTGAAACAATCATTTTATGGCGAACACTGTGAAATCCCAAAGAATTCAGAAACAAATTGGGTTGTCGAAAAAGTCTTTTCGTATTTTCTAGTTGGATGTCGTTGCAGTCGTAAATCTTCAGTGCAACCAATCACATTATGCCATACCACATATTCGGGGAAGTTGAAAAAAAGTTACGGCTGTGAGTAAAAATAATGACGAAATTCGCTATATTTTGAATTATTTGTATAACAAGACAAGAATGTCACGGAAGCCACCAATGAAATTTTTACAATTTACAGATAGGATGCTCTATCAGTTCGTGAGGCACAATAATGGTTCGCTCGCTTCCGTTCTGGAAATTTCGATGTGAAATGTGCACCTCACTCTGGTTGACCTTTCGTTGAAAAAATCGATGAAATTATGGAAAAGATTGACCCGGACCATCACAAAAGCAGCCAAGACATCGCTAAGGAACTTAACATTCATCATCAAATGGCTTTGAAACATTTAAAAAAAGGCTGGCTATAAAAAGAAGCTCGATATTTGGGTATGACATGAATTATCTGTAAAAAATTTAATGGACCAAATTAACATCTGCGATTCTTTGCCGAAACGAAATGAAATCGAACCATTTCTGAAGCGAATGGCAACAGGAGATGAAAAGTGGATCAAATACGACAATAATGTGCGAAAAAGAACATGGTCCAAGCGTGGTGCAGCTCAACAAATGGTCGCAAAGCCAGGATTGACACCTTGAAAGGTTAAGCTGAGTGTTTGGTGGGATTGGAAAGGAATCATTCACTATTAGCTGCTCCAGCCTAGTCAAACGATTGACTCTACATTTTACTGTCAACAACTGATGAAATTGAAGCAAGAAATCGAAAAAACGACCAGAACTGATCAAGAGAGAGGGTTTCGTCATCCATCAGGACAACGCTAGACCACACACATTTTTGATGATTCGGCAAAAACAGGGAGAGCTTGGCTGGGAAGTTTTGATGCATCCACCATATAGCCCTGACCTTGCACCATCGGACTACCATTTATTTCAGTCAATGCAAAACTCCCTTAATAGAGTATGGCTGGCTTCAAGAGAAGCCTGTAAAAATTACTTGTCGCGGTTTTTCACCGAGAAACTACAAAAGTTGTACACTGGTGGATGTCTCTAGGGGAAAAATAGCAAAAAGTGGTCAGCCAAAATGGTACATATTTGATTCATTATAAATATAAAAAATTGAAGTTTGATTAGAAATACGAAAAGAAATCGACTATACAAATATACTATATACCATATTATATTGTTGGGAAAAAGAAAAACGATTTATTTATTGGTTAGGGGTCTTTGGAATACCACAATCAATCCAGCATTTCGATTTAGTATCTTATCAGCCTCTCCCTTGAACTAATAAACACAAATTAAAGGTGAATCAATACAGAAGCTTTTTCTGTCATATCTAAAAGACACTCAGCCTTGAGTACTACTTGCCCAAGTATTTGGAGATGGCGAAATCTTTAGGAAAATGAAGATATTGCAATTAAATTTGAACCATTGCGCAGCAGCACAAGAGCTACTAAAACAGACAATAGTTGAAAAAAACATTGATGTCGCCTTACTAAGCGAGCAATACTCCCAGCGTTCGGAAAGCACCTGGACTACAGACATATCTGGAAAGGCTGCAATATGGGCATGTAAAGGACAGCCATTTATGTCTCGTTCCGGAGGGCATAAACTTTTTCACATGGGCAAATATACGAGGCATATACTTTGTTAGCTGCTATGCTCCGCCCAGTGCCTCAATTAAGGATTTTGAAGACTTCCTCCTGGAACCGCTCTAGAAAACCAGAGGAAAATCCCCAATTATAATCGCAGGCGACTTCAATGCGTGCTCGACCGCATGGGGTAGTAGGCGCACAAACCACCGGGGGCGTCTACTACTTGAATTCCTCGGCCAAACGAATCTTACGATCATGAATAGCGGAACGCAAAAAAACATTTCAAAAAGGAAACAAAGGCTCCATAATCGATCTCATGTTCGCCAATGACGCCCTTAGTAGGCACATTAAGTGGGCGGTGTCGGGACATATTTACATATAGTGACCACATGGCTATTATTGCCGAAATCTCATATGCCGGAGGGACGGAACGCCGCACCCGGAGCACATGCCAAAAACGAACTTGGAAACAAAAAGACTTTGATGCCGAACTTTTTTGAGATGGCCTGGAGTTCAGAAAATATACAAGGCGAAGACGCCATGCATTTGGTATCCGCAGTGCGAAAAAAATTGTCCACAGCTTGCGATGCAACCATTCGTAGGACAGCACACCACAACAACCGAAGACCAGTGTATTGGTGGAATGAAGAAATAGCTGGGCTCAGAAAAACTCTGCAAACTCAGCTAGACGCCGCCTACAACGGAATCAGGGTGAAGAAAATGAAAGCAGTCTTAGGAATATATTTAAAAGCCAAAAGAAGCTTCTAAGAAAGCCATTGGTCGCAGTAAAAAAGAAATGTTTTGAAAAACTCTGTGAGGAAGCAAACGAAGACCCCTGGGGAACAGCATACAAAATCTGTATGTCAAAAGTCAAAAATAAGGCCCAACAATCCAAAAGCGCATCCTTTATGAGAAATGTCGTCGAAACTTTGTTTCCAAAACACGGCAATATTTCTTATGCTAAGCCTCTAACCGAAGCCGAAGAGCCACCACTGCTAGTTAGTGAAGAAGAAATATTGGCCATAGCCGGAAAAATTAAAAGCAGCAAAGCGCCTGGATTAGATGGCATTCCAAACAGAGCCCTAAAAGAAGCCATGACTCTGAACCCTAAATTATTCGTGAAAATGTACAATGCGTGCTTAAAAGAAGGAATATTTCCCGACCCATGGAAAGTTCAACGATTGGTTCTACTTCTTAAACTAAAAAAGCCTCCGGAGGAACCATCTTCATATCGACCTCTGTGCATGCTTGATACTATTAGCAAAGTATATGAAAGTATAGTTAGAAACCGCTTGGAGATAGCAATCCAGAAAGCCGGCGGATTATCAGGAAGACAATACGGCTTTATGAAAAAAGAGGTCCACCATAGACGCACTATACGATGTCGTTGACACTGCAAAATGCGCAGTAAGTGGCAAGCGATGGAAAGGCGGAACAAAAAAAATATTGTGCGCTGGTCACCCTGGATGTGAAGAATGTCTTCAACTCAGCAAAGTGGGCAAACATAATTAAAGCTCTCTATGAAATACGTGCTCCTCAATATCTTATGGAAATTGTTATAAGTTATTTTGAAAACAGGCAACTTTTTTAACGATACAGATGAAGGCACAAAGAGCTACTCAATTTCGAGTGGAGTACCGCAGGGCTCGGTACTAGGCCCCCTTCTATGAAACCTAATGTATGATGGGGTACCAAGTAGACACCAACCAAAAGCTATTAAATTGGTGGCTTACGCAGACGACCTTATTGTGGTAGCAGTGGCTAAACACCTCGATGACCTTCGGAGCAAATGCAATGAGTGCATAAACGGTCTACGCCAATAGTTCTCATCAATGATTTTAGAACTGGCTGAGCAAAAGATAGAAGTCTTACTCATAAGTACTAGAAAAGTGAGGAAAAGTATATCTCTCACCATATGGGAGTGTGAGATTCATTCACAACCACAACTTTCGTATTTAGGAGTAATATAGACTCAAGGTTAGAACTTAAGGATCACCTAGAATACACTGCGGGTAAAGCGAATAAAATTCTGAATAGAAATCAAGAATGATGGCAAATAAAGACTGCATCGTTCCAGCCGACGTTTTGTACTCGCAAAAGTAATGAAATCGGTTGAGTTATATGCGCTTCCAATTTGGATCCAGGCGCAAGCCATTTAAGTATGTGCCAGACAAATAAGCACAGAGCACAGGTTGTCGACACTAAGTCTGTGTTTTCCGAATAATACAAGTATCAAAGGAAGCGGCTGAAGCAATAGCCAGTAAGATGCCCATTGACATCCAGGGTGACGGAATACGAACGAGTTTACAAATTACCAGAGCCATCTATAGGAGCCAAAAGAGAAGAGAGGTTGAAAAGCTTAACGATATGGCAGAGCAGCGGTGACAAACCTCACTCAAAGAACGGTGGACCCACATACTGATATCGGACATCCATTCCTGGATCAACAGACGACATGGGCTTCTGGATTTCCACCTAACCCAAATACTAAGTGGGAATGGTTTCTTTAGAACCTACCTGTACAGATTTCATCACGACATTAGTCCAAGTTGTCCGACGTGTTCAGAGTGTTTAGAAGACTCTGAGTATGTATTTTTTAATGCCCTCGCTTTTTAAGTACAAGGGAGAAACTTAAAAAACTACACTGGGGGGTAGTTTTACGGTGGAAAAATTTGACGACACTTATGTGCCAGTCCACTGAGAACTGGAATGCTGTCAGCGAAGCGGCAGCGTCAATCATGACAAAACTTAGACATATAGAGCATAATAGGCGTCCGTCAGTCTGTGCTATAGAGGAGACTTAATTGTCTTATCACTCCCACGAAGTAATAACCTAATCAGGTGGTTCCTTCGGAGTGTCTGGAATTTGGAGTTGGTTAGATTTAGCGGATTAAAGTTCTGTACTTCAGCTTTTTATGCTTCCTCTACTTTAAAAAAAAAAAAAAAAAAAAAAAAAAAAAAAAAAAAAAAAAAATATCTAAAAGACTAATTTATTTAAAAAAGTTGTGCTTGTTTCTGACTACCCGATACACTGCGTGGGGGATGATGAATTTTATGGTTAGTTCTATAGGTCCATAGGTATTTTTCCATGATTAGATTTATTTATATGTATATATATATGTACATATATGCAAACATGTACACGCATGTTTTTTATTGTTGTAAACAAACACAAATATTTGCGCACTGTTGTTGTTTTTTTTTGTCGCTCGGCATTGCTTTGTATACTTATAACCACGTAAACAGCTCGGTCCTTAAGTCTACAACAACTTGTTTGTTGACATTTTTTCTATTCCGTCATCTTGTATACACACATGTGTTTCTTAGTGCGATTGTATTTACACATACATGCACACACATTTATGAATTTATCTTTGCTTATACAGAGTGTCTTCATTATTTAGCCCGGCCAATGTTATTGTTATTGTTTTACTAATACATAGCCGCTGTTATTATGAAATTTGTATCTATAGCTTAGCCATTCCGCTACAAATTGCTATAAGTGAGTATGTGTGTACCCTCGTGTGTTGTCGTGTTATTGTCTTTGAGATGGTTGTCATATATTTCGCTCGTAAATAATGCGTGATATCCACTCAGGCGACGGGCTACAGCGCCAAACAACCATCTCTGAAGATTCAAAAAGCCGCAGTTGATGGCAGACAATTGAGATATTTGCTTGGATATTTTCCCACCCAACAAATTTGCGGATTTCGCTAAATATTAATGCCACTACGAAAGCTTACGCATGGAGCATATGAAGCTTGAATGTAATTTCACTTTTTATATTCTGAGTGTTTTTATACCCTGAACAAGGTATATTAAGTTTGTCAAGAAGCTTGTAACACGCAGAAGAAAACGTTGAAGACCCCAAAAAATATATACATATACATTATGTTTTGTATTCAAGGCTTGGCAACCTTAGTGGTGCAATCTGGCAACTCACAACTTTATCGTACAATTTGACGTTTTGATATACGAACTCAATTTGTGCGGTTTACAGTAACTTAAAATATTCAACACGGCCAAAAAACTTAAACACAATCACGAAGATTTTCGCACGATTATTTTTTTACAAATTTCAAAGTGGATTAACTCAGCCACAGTCCACTGATGAACTTAGTTAATTTTTGGCGATGAAGCTTCGTCAAGGACCAATGTTTCTAGATGGTATGGTGAATGCAATCAATATTGTAGATCACTCCAAGATGAATTTCTTGAAGGCCGTCAAAAATTAGTACTTGTTCCGGAAACTGTTGATGCTGTGCATAAACTGATATCGCAAGAACATAACTTGACATATCGTAAGATTGAGGCAACTATAGGCATTAGTGGGGCCAGCACACATTTAATATTGTATGAACATTCGAAAACTAGATATTTCACAACCATGCTACTGGAACAACGCGGAGCAGCAAATTCTTAGTGGAACACAACCATTTGTTTACCAGTTGTCCTTCAAAAAATCAGAAAAAACAACAGTCAAAGACGGATTCCTCTTCACCACAACAATGCGAGCTCTCACACATAAACCGAATCAAGATATTCATCTGAAAATTTTCACCTGTTCTTTTCTCAGAAGTTTTCCAACAGGCGATTAATGTTGGTTTTGAAATTCTTCGACCCAGTCTTGAGAATAGAAGAGCGTTGGTGCCGGAGATACTCTATGTTAGCTACGTTACTAGCGAATGCACTCCAGCCTTACTTAACATTAGCCTATGTGTGTCTGACACACCAGACAATTGCTTGAATTAATTTTAGGCCGTTGAAAACAGTTATTGCCAATAATTTACAAAATGAATAAATAAATAAAGCCTTTTGCTGGCATATCAAATTGAACAAAAGTGAGCAGTTTGCCCTTTCTGGGCGACATCGCCACTTTACAGGCGCTCTCGCATATAATTCCCATATTTTATTTGCATTCATATAATCAACGACACGCTTAAATGTTGCCAACGCACCTAAGTGGTACTCATTTTCATTTGTTGATCCCTGTGATTATCCTTTTTTTTCCTGCAACCGTGGCATTGCCAATAATGTTGTTGCTAGCAACACTCCTGCTGTTCACTAACTTTCAAGCCAACACACAGCAGTCGGCCGAAAACTAGAAACATTGTTAAACTTAACAAGACATATTTTGGCTAAGCCCAACAAAGGCGAGCTCAGCGTGGGCACCAACACATGTACATAAATACATACAAGTATACTATGTATTATATGGAACCAGCTGGGGGTGTGCGAAAACTGCGGTTGCCTGCTGACAACCTCAAATTTGCCTCAATTACGAAAAGCGAAGGCTATGCCCAGCAGACACACCCAAATAAGTTTATAGAAATATACATATGTGTGTGTGGACTTATGCATGAAAAATATATAAACACTCGCCTAGTCATGTATGAAAGTTTTTTCTCTTAAGGCGACTAAGAACTACAATATAAGCTGACACACACATGTATGCCTGTATTCATGTGTGTTGGTGAGATAAGAGGCGTGTATAAATATTCCACTTGACAGCATTACTGCCTGCTGCTTTGACACTAAATACTGTCGGATCACAGGCGCACTCACAGCCACAATGGTCCACACCCCTCTATGGGAACCAAAAAGCCGATTTCGAATATAAGGCAGCTGCGAAAACATCTTCAACGCCACTGTTGAAGATTCTTTATTCTATAGTTTATTTGTTATGCTTGTTGGTCACCTTTCGTTTGTTGCTTTTTGTATTCTTGGCGCTTGACCGCTTCGGAAAAATGAAGTATTGTTCGCAAATAAATATACATAAGTATATGTACATGTGTGGTAGATCAATGTATAGAACGAGCATACTAACACACATATGCTCGTATGTACCGTAATGTGCGCGTTCTTGCGCATTTCATTCATAATTGAAGATGCCTAATGCATTTTAATGAGGTTTCACGAACTACCGACACGCTGCCCGAACGCGTTTAGGCAGTTAACGGCTTTGCAAAGAGAATGTGTCGAACAATGTCTCTCTGTTGAACAATTTTAGGCTTGCAAAAACACTTTTTTTTACAATTATAGAGTATGGCATTTTTTTACAGTTCATTATAAAGTTAAATTTTATTGTATGATAAACAGCTGAGAATTGGTTAATTGCGGAGAGAAATGGAATATTGTGTTAACTTTTATAATATATAATATATATAAATAAAGGGTGTTTTTATTGGACATATGGTATTTGCTAAAGACATAGCTGTCAAATCAACTGTCAAAGTAAAAAACATGCTTGATTTCAGTACTTACATATATAATTGAGTACTTATATACTAGAACAGGCGAACGGAAGACTTCTCCTTGACCTCCATCCAAATAAAACTCAACTGTTGCTGAAATTCTAATGTAGTTGGTTGTTGAACCATATTTTTACCGTCAAATCATGTTCAGCGATCAACAATGAAAATAGGTGAATTTGCCATAATTTTGAAGAGATCAAGGTTCCTGTCATTGCTCAAGACTTCCTTAAAACAGAAGATAGAGATTAAAGTTTTTATCAATCTTCATATCAAACTCCCCCATGATGGGCTTAAAAATAGTTCATTTTACGCATTGAATCGAAGAACGAGAATGACAGAGGAAAACTAATAAGAAACTTCGGCTTTCCGTACAAAAATTTGATTTCAATTTGTATGCCAGCTTATGCTATAGTGAGCAGACATCAGTATTTCCGGCAACTGACTAGCTGTTGGGGAGGAAAGAATAGTAACAAGTAAGGAAGGGCTAAGTTCGGGTGTCACCGAACATTTTATACTCTCGCATGATAAAGTGATAATCGAGATTTCATTATCCGTCATTTACATAATTTTTTATTTTGCTGTAAAATTAATTAGAATTAAATTCCGAGAGATTTACCGATATTTTCGGTGAAAAATTAGGTTAAGTTAGGTTGGGCACTGGGTTCTTCGTGTTCGATATCAGGGACCTTGAAAAGTTATAGTCCGATCACGACAATTTTTCCACAAGGGATACCTCAGCTCAAATACCGTGTTTGTGTAAAGTTTTATTCCGCTATGATCATTGGTTTCTAATGTATATATTATACAGAGAAGGCATCAGATAGAATTCAAAATAGCGTTATATTGGAAGAAGGCGTGGTTGTGAACCGATTTCACCCATATTTCGTACATGTCATCAGGGTGTTAAGGAAATATTATATACCGAATTTCATTGAAATCGGTAGAGTAGTTCCTGAGATATGGTTTTTGGTCCATAAGTGGGCGACGCCACGCCCATTTTCAATTTCTAAAAAAAAGCCTGGGTGCAGCTTCCTTCTGCCATTTCTTCCGTAAAATTTTGTGTTTCTGACGTTTTTTGTTAGTCGGTTAACGCACTTTTAGTGATTTTCAACATAACCTTTGTATGGGAAGTGGGCGTGGTTATTATCCGATTTCTTCCATTTTTGAACTGTATATGGAGATGCTTGCAGGAAACGATTCTGTAGAGTTTGATTGACATAGCTATAGTAGTTTCCGAGATATGTACAAAAAACTTTTTAGGGGGCGGGGCCACGCCCACTTTTCCAAAAAAATTACGTGCAAATATGCCCCTCCCTAATGCGATCCTTTGTGTCAAATTTCACTTTAATATCTTTATTTATGGCTTAGTTATGACACTTTATAGGTTTTCGGTTTCCGCCATTTTGTGGGCGTGGCAGTGGGCCGATTTTGCCCATCTTCGAACTTAACCTTCTTATGGAGCCAAGAAATACGTGTACCAAGTTTCATCATGATATCTCAATTTTTACTCAAGTTACAGCTTGCACGGACAGACAGACATCCGGATTTCAACTCTACTCGTCACCCTGATCACTTTGGTATTTATAACCCTATATCTGACTCTTTTAGTTTTAGGACTTACAAACAACCGTTATGTGAACAAAACTATAATACTCTCTTTAGCAACTTTGTTGCGAGAGTATAAAAAATTTTCAGAATGATGCCTTAAAATAGAGAAACTAGTTTGCGTACATACAGGGTTTGTCCGGAAAGTAATAGGATTGATTTTCTTCCGCCACGACTGTACTTCGGAGCGTGCGTGCACCGTCTGGATTCGGTAGAGGGCATTTCTAGCTAACGAACGAGCGGCTGATCAGTTGTCTCCCAGTATGGTGCAATGCAGCGTTCGTTAGAGCAGAGGTACACGATTAAATTCTATGTGAAAATCGGTAAATCTGTGACAGAGACGTTAGATATGAAAAAGCAGGCTTACCCAGATGTTGCTTTTTCAAAAAGTGG
The DNA here is from genome assembly GCF_023373825.1 of Bactrocera dorsalis. Classification (NCBI taxonomy): domain Eukaryota; kingdom Metazoa; phylum Arthropoda; class Insecta; order Diptera; family Tephritidae; genus Bactrocera; species Bactrocera dorsalis. The sequence goes on from NC_064304.1 coordinate 90,872,650, forward strand.
TGTGTTTCGGTATCGCCAGGCTTTTTTGCAGGGCCAAGAAGAGGTCGTTTTGCGTGGAAGTCCTCAATAGACTCAAACGAAGGGTCAATCGGATCCGACAAGACATCGCAGCCGATTGGAAGTTGCACCACGACAACGCCCCGGCTCACACCGCCTTTCTTGTGAACAGCTACCACGCAGATGTGGCCCTCGGACTTTGTTTTGTTACCTTGCCTGAAAAGAGCTAAGCAGCATGCACCTCGCCTCTCAAGGCTATTCCGGAGAATGCCTTCCGTGACGCCTTTTATGCTTGAAAATCGCGCTGGCAGCGCTGCAACGACGCAGAAAGAGCCTATTTTTTTAATTTTTAGGGAACTGGTTCAATAAAATTTTTAAATCGACTCAATCCTATTACTTTCCGGACAAACCCTGTAGTATACAGACAGATAAATGGACAGTTCATCACGGTCATAATTTATACTTTCTACTTCGTTGCACACTTGAGGTTCTTGATTATTAAATATAACCCTTGAAAAATACTGTATGTTAAATGTTTTTTATCCATCCTCCAAAAGAGTCTCTAAAGTATTAAATACACAAAAACTTACAAAGAAAGACGCAATCAATTTGAATAAGCAAATATGTAATAAAGACTTGCATAAAATATACAAATATACACATAACTCCATACATATGTGCAAGGTAAACAATGTGAGCATTTATTTCTTAATCTTTAGCTGCCAGCAACAGAAGCACCCACTTACACATATGAAAAACTTTCTTAGCTATTGCCACAGATACGTGTACAGACAGAAGACCGCCACAGCACTCATCGCGGCTTAGGTACATATATGTGATCACAGATAAATTCAGCAAATAAGCCGGTGAATATTTAGGTGTAGAAAATACGAAACTTTTCTCTTGTGCCGTCATCTTGATACTTCCAGATAAACACCTCCGCCAAGCAGCTCACACACAGATTGCCACGGTGATAAATGTCGCGGAGAAACACATAGAAAAGACGAAGGAAAAGCGGTTGTGTGTGGGCTAAACAGTTGCTGTCTCGAGAGAATGTTGGCAATGAATTGGCGACGATTTTCTGCCAGTTTTTTTCGTTTCTTTAATTGCTTCTAATATCTTCACTGCCCGGGCGGTAAGATCCAGTTAAAAAGTGTGTTACTTTAGTGTGGGTTTAGAGGTGTGCACCAGTTGAAGTAGAAGAAAAAGAATAAGAAATGAAATTGTTTTAAGTTTATATCTCGTGTTTTCCTATGCTTTTCCGATACATGATGCAGCACAATGTTTATTTGACAAAGAAATTAGGAAAGCGCGAACTAAAAATATGTTTTAAATAATTTTGTCACTATAACTCCTTCATTCGCTGCTGCCGTTGTTTCAGAGGTAAATTTTAGGTATGTATATACCATATATGTATTTATCACAGTGCAATTAGCGTATTAATTACGAAAAATTCGAATTTTATGAACATCTCGAACATGCGAAATTTCTTTTTATCCATTGTTTTCACAATAACAAAAGCTGCTTTACTCATAATGATATACTGCAATTCATGAACTAATGATCCGATTTATAAACGCGCCATTCGAAGGCTAATGCTAACCAAAATTTTTTACAGATTTAATTCTAGTAGCGCCATTTATGCATCGAGCCGGGGACTTTTCAATTGATCTGTTAAGTTTATAAATATTCAAACAATTTCTTCTGGGTACTATCTAGCACAAAGTTAAACGCAGAAGACTTTGCTTTCTCAAATATAAAATTAAATTAACGTTTCAAAAAAACTGCAGAGTATGAAGTTTGCAAGCACAGCTCACAAACATGCCACATACCCAGTCAAGCACACATGAATACATACATACATACATATATGCAGAAGAAAAATTTGACAAAGAGTAAAGCTGTTTTATATGGGATTTTTACTGGAGTTTTTGTTTAATTTTTTGTTTACTTTTTCTGCTCCGTTAACTTTCCTACTCGCTCATTCTTGCCGCTGGGCATCTCGTAGCTGCAATTAAATTAAATGACTTCGGTGAAGTGAAGAACAGTCAAGAAGGAATACCAAACGCTGCGAGAGTGTGTGAATCTATGGTTTGCGTATATATATGTAAGTGTATGTGTAACTCAAAAAACATATGTATGTGTAGGTATTCTTTATTATTTTTTGGTGAAAAATCATAAATATGTTTTCGTTCTACCACATACTTTTAATATACGTACAAAAATATGCGTATTTGATATTGTGAACTGGGGTTATACTATATGTATACCCATTTATGTATAAGAAGCCTTTGTTTCTACTTAGTGTACCGACATGCAGTTCCCTCTGTTTTTAATTGAAATATGTGATAATAAAAATATTGCGTGGTCACATATTGTTAAGTCCCCCGTTTATTACCCAACAGCGCTACCAGAAATTTCTGTTCAAGTTTTCAAGAGTTTCTTAAGGCTCTATTGACTATTCTAACCGAAATTGTTGTATACGTTTAATCGTTCATCTATGAATTTGCAAAAAAGGGTACACTAGTTCAGCTTGGCGGGTATTTGACCAGCGCAAAAGATCAAATGTGCTCTTTTCTCACATTAAGGCTAGTACCTTCCAAGTGATTGGGGTTCTAATAGACCATAGATGATGAAGAAACTTACCGAACGTCATCTGCAGAAACTGTACGCAAGAAGATGACTAACCCTTATGTAAATAAAGGTTACAGAGTGAAAACGTTTTTAAATGCGAAACTATCTTAGACCGGAACCCAGATCTCTAAACAAGACTGTTCATGCCTTTGCATTCTTAGCTTATATTCCCTTAGTGAAATCCCTGCAAATAAAAATTTAAATTTGTACAAAAAAAAAAAACATTCCGCAACAATTCTTTGGTTTTTTACAAATATACGTAAAGCCACCCGTGAAACTCATTCACATAATCCTTGAGCAAATAATGGAAAATAGCAAACGTTTCCGTTAGCTTAGTTTGACAGCTGACAAATCAAATGAAGGGCTGCAAGAGCAAAGTGGCACAAATCACCGTTCACCACTCGCCACTCGCCAGCTGCGCCTGCAGACAGCCAACAAGCCATTCGTTGTCGGCCAGTGTAGAAGCTAACACTTGCCAGCAAACAATAACTAACTTAATATGCAACTTATTTAAGTAATTTCAGCGAGCTGCGTGTTCATTCCCGAGCAACAGACCCGCTGCTTCCAGGCAAGCTGCCTCTAGCGATTCGCTTTATTCCGTTCTTCGTTGTTACTGTATGTGTGTGTCGCTGTCGCCAAGCTTGTCATGTCAGACTGCTCTTCAGCGAATGAAAGGAATTTATTTGATTTTATTGTTATTTTGTATAAGTAAACAGTTATTTCCTTTGAATGTCGCTCAGCATTTTTCTACTCTAATTCTCCTTTATATTATTTGATTTCATTGTAGTTATTTTCGAACATCAGCACTTTGTTTTTTGTTTTTGCTTTTGTAAGAATTACACCTTTCTCTCACGCACCTCCATTGAAATGTCTCCTTTTGCAATGTTTAGCAGCATTTCGTTGTTTCACTTTGTCAAGGTGTTCGTCAAGCTGGATTAAAAAAAGAACATTCGCTCGAAAATTAAGGTTTTTACAGTCAGTTGAACTGCCATTGAAGTGTGAAATCTTGATTTACAAGTGTTTTACAGAGACGATGCTGTATCAATTTGTGTAGCACAACAATGGTTCGCTTACTTCTGTTCTGGAAATTTCAATGTGAAAGATGCACCTCGTTTTGGTCGACCTATTGTTGGAAAAGGCGATGAAATTAATGAAAATATTAACCAGGACTGTCACATAAGCAGCCACGACATCGCTAAGGAACTTAAAATTCATCATCAAACAGGTTTGAAACATTTAAAAAAAGGCTGGCTACAAAACGAAGCTCGATATTTGCGTATCACATGAATTATCTGCGAAAAATTTAATGGACCAAATTAACCTCCGAGATTCTTCGGTGAAACGAAATGAAATCGAACCATTTTTGAAGCGAATGGTAACGGTGGTGGATTAAATACGAAAATATTGTGCGAAAAAGAACATGATCTAATAGTGGTGAAGCTCAGCAAAAGGTCGCGAAGCCAGGATGACGCCTCGAAAGGTTATGCTGAGTGTTTGGTGGGATTTAAAAGAAATCATCCACTATGAGCCGTTCCAGCCTAGTCGAACGATTGATTCTACATTTTACTGTCAACAACTGATGAAATTGAAGTAAGAAATCGAAAAAACGACCAGAACTGATCAAGAGAAAGGGTTTCGTCATCCATCAGGACAACGCTAGACCACACACATCTTTGATGATTCGGCAAAAGCAGGGAGAGCTCGGCTGGGAAGTTTTGATGCATCCACCATATATCCCTGACCTTTTACCATCGGACTACCATTTGTTTCGGTTAATACAGAACTTCCTTAATGAAGTAAAGTTGTCTTCAAGAAATACCTGTGAAAATTACTTGTCACAGTTTTCGCCAAGAAACCAGAAAAGTTTTACACTGATGGAATAATGTCTTTGACAAAAAGTGGTGACCAAAAAGGTTCATACTTGGTTAATTAAAGTTTATTATAAATTGAAATAAAAATATGTTGACGTTTGATTAGAAATACGAAAAAATTTTTCGTCGCAATATTTTACCTAAATGCTGGCACGCATAACACGATTTACTGCGAACCCATGCTTAAATTTTTGTCCATCCATTTTATCTTACCGCACACACACACACGCAGCCAACTCGTGTCATCATAATTAGCTGCCTTTTAGTCTATACGCCTTAGTGTATGCTTTATTAATTCCAATATTGCTATGATATTTGGCATTTGCATGAATTTCCCATTTTGGTCAGTCCGCCAACACATCCACTTTGTACAAGATTGTCATACCGTCACCATGCTCCTGTGCGGTGCGCCGCTACCGCCTGTCAGAGTGTCTGTTCGGTTGACTGCTCGACTGCCCGCTGTTTTTGCACAGCGACACCAACGTATACTTAGCTTTGGTAATTGAATTACTTAAGTAACCGAGTTGAGCAACCGCAAGAGCGCCACTACAATATTTGCATTGACATTGGTGGCATGAAAGCTATTTAGTTTATGCACACAAACTCATTCAGACAAACACATATACATCTGTATGCATGTAAACTATGTATATCTGTATTGAAAGGCCAAAGAACGCAGTTGCATACCGTTAGATTTTAGTTTTTGTAACCTTGCGTTTAATTTTAATGTGTGTTTTTTGATTTTGCTCTTATACCAAACAAATTTAGCGTACAGTCAGCATTAGTTTAATTCATTGTAAGTTTTTCAATCATTTTTTGTTTTTTGTGGATATAAAAATTTTGGTAGATGCTTGAAAACTCATTCCAGCGGATAAAAGTATTGAATTAAAAATACTAAAATTTTTATTTACAAGCCGAATTAAAACCAAATTTTTGTTTGAGATTTTTTGTAGCTTTTATATTTTCTCTGTTTCCTATATACTATCTATAGATATTGAATTTAAGCTGCTTCCGAATTACTGTTGGATTCTGATATATACTCGTATGCCTACTTTGCCCGAGATTTCTTCACTATAACAACCGACTGGTAGTCATACACAATTATAACTTTTTTCTTTACTTTCAATGGGCAACAGATGCTGAAAACGACATGTCTTCTTGTTATATGAATTTCATGGTTTCTAAGATTTTCAGAATTTTTTTTTTCAAGAAACTATAGAAATTCATGGCTTTATATCTGACTTGCTCAAAGTGTTTTTGACAACAAACTTCAAAGAATTTAAAAAAAAAAAATAATTTTCATACAGCTTTGTATTAAAGGAAAGCCTAAGCTCCGCGTTAAGTGTATTTTGTTTTACTTAGCTCAATTTGGACCGTCAACGCTGATAAGTTTGAACTCCTTCAACGTATCTAATCACTATAGCTGGGCTGTCTTACATATCCCTTAAAAGCATCAAAGGTTTATCAGTTACATCCGAGGTTCGGTATAACATAACCATGCCTCTTACATGCAAAAAAAATCAGATTCGACAGTAAACTCAAGCAATCCTTTCTGAAAATGTTAATTTGATAGCAAGGACTATCATTCCTACAGCCTTATCAAATATACGTACGATACTTGTAAGGTTCGACGTTGTAGTTCCAGGTCATTTGAACAAATATCGTCAATATACTTTTTGTGTACCAAAATATAAATTGGTCGCCATGGAAGATTAAGTAAAATATAAAAGTTTTCTGAGGCTTTGGAAGAATAACACTATGAGGACCGTTTTCTAAATGTCTGGTTAGCAGCAATCTGTCAGTTAAGCTCTGCGAAAGAAGGAGTTTTGGTTAAGTTAACAAGAACTTAACAGACAGATGGCTACTAATCAGACAATGAGACATAAGCAATGACTCTTCAAAGGAATGCGCACAAAAAAAAATGTTCACATGGAAATACACGTAGTTTGAACATTTATAAATGTAAACTCGATATTCATATATTTTTCATATTACTGCATCATCACATCATTTTTACAGAAATATTGTTAGCGTAAGATTTGTCAGCAACGAAATCCTACATTCCCGAATTGGTTTTGTGCAAAACACTTGAAAGTCTAGACAAGTCTCATAACGACAACGCTGAAAAACTAAAATTGGCAAAATCGTCACACTTTGTATTCACAAAAAAAAAACAGAAAGGGTAGAAAACAGAGATTTGAATATCCTATTATAGCTAGAAAAGTATTGAGCTAAATATGTGGAACGACATTCTCGACTATAGGCGAGAGATGTCGATGAATATCCGACTTGCTCAAAACTCAGGCCAATTGAGACTTACTGAGCCATTATTAAAGCAACAATATTAAAGACCCAATAGCCTGTAAAAAATTAAAGACTTCCTTTAAATAAAGGACGAAACGTAACCGAAGTCATAGCTTAAGAGAAATATTATTCCAAAATTGTGATTATTCAACTATAACAAAGCAAACTAAAGGTTAGTTTGGAATGTATACAAAGCCTTATTTGCCATCTAATTTTTTTTATAATGTTTAGCGAATTACCTGTTTTTCTGCTCCTCAGCGAAGCACAGCAATATTTTAGTGCGATAGCATTCCTTTTAAACTACTTTATAATCCACAAATTCCTCGGTAATAAGAATATAAACAGCCAATTGAAATCAGCGCTCATCTCTTACGTCAAATGTGAAGTATACTATTTAAATTTGGACGCAGTTAGCACGCATCAGTCAGCAAATTCACACGCTACTCTGATTGTAGTTGCGCTTATATAGCACGCAATGTTGCGTATACGCCCCGCAATACACACAGCGCACTGGCACAAACACACCGCCAGCAGGTTTTGCGGCGTTCCTACGCCGATTAGCGCCTTAAAAACACATACACACATACACACACAAAAGGGGAACAATAGTGATTTGTAAGCAATCTATGTTGCTGCGCCGCACAATCTGCTCGTTTTATTTATTTTCCTTTCGTTTTGCTCAAATACTACAAAATTCAAATTCACTATGAAACCGCCGCGTAAGCACTTTTGCACTATGAAATTTTGTTAAGCCCACTTACAGGGCGTGTGGACACAGGGGTGCGCACAGTGCTTCCAAACAAACAACATAATAGAAATTTTTGCAAAAACAAATTCACAAATTGCCAGCTTGTCTGCTTGTCTGCTTGTCTGCTGAAAGCAAAAATTCCTTTAGGCGCGCGTTGTCACCTCCGCGTAGGCAACCGGACGCTATGAAATTAACTCGGGAACTGAATTCAAAACGTACGAATGTTATGCACTTCATTTATATGGCGGAGCCGAAATAAGTTCCACAAGCATGTTGGAGTAGAGCTTCGCAACACCTCCTGTGCTTTTGCGCTCACACACAGAGAGCTTTCACTACTTTCACTGAAGCGCAGCGCAAAAGTGAGAGTTCAACATCGTGTTGTTGTTTTTTTTTATTGAATAGTACTCTCGCCAACAACATATTTGTGTATGTGTCTGTGTGCAGTTGTGTTTAGCAGCGTGATTTTGTTATTATTTGGCAAATAAATACACAGAGGGCCATTGGTATGCTCCATTGTAATCAGCTGATTTTTGTTTTCATCCTCAATTTGCTTAGCAGAAGAGTAGAAGTGCAAGAACTACTAAACAAGCTAATGGAGAAGAAGCATAGCAACAACAATTGCAATGCTGAGGCAGATTGTGTGAACTGCTGACTCTGTCCTTTAGGCTTTTCGCTTATGCGTGTTGCTATTTGTAACTTTGATTTCGCGCGCATTATTGCTGCTATTGTTGTGCTTCACAGTTACCGTTTCAAAGTTAGTTGGAGGTGTTGTGACACCGCTGCAGTATGCTACATACATATTTATTTCACTGCATGTCTGACTGCGGTCTCTTATCAACTGCAGTCATTTCGAAAATGTTGATTACTGATCATTTTTTTCGAGCAAGCAAACAGTGGTCGCCTATTTACTAGGCCGTTTTGTGTAATTAGAGATTATTTTTGAATTTATCGCCGTGTTTGGAACGTATTTTAAAGCAAGTGACAATTGGTATCAAAAAGTTGGAAGTTCGCATGTTAATGAAAAGTCCATTTCTCTTTAATACATTATTTCAATGTATAGTACAGATGCATATCCCCAAAGAAGTGGTTTGATGTGTGCTGCTGGAGTGGAAAAAATCAATTCTTTTTTTACCAAATCTACTGAGCTGCTGAATATGGCTTAACTTAGTGACCACTTGGAAGCACTAGGTACTTAAAGACGGCCTACATGCGGTCGCCTTCCTTATGAACTCACCAACAAACCATACAAATATCACAAAAATATGAATTTGACCGATGTAAGATGTTGTCATTAGTTTGAGTGAAGCAACCTTTGTGATTGTGAAAAAAATTTACAAAAAGGAATTACGCATGATAAAATATTGCTTTTTGAAGGAAAAAATACAGTTGGAACAAAAACTTGGCTTGATGACAGTTTCCAGACACTACCCCAGGAAACTTAAACATCAAGATTTCGTATGCTAAGTTTAGACGTGGTGAAATGAGCACGATGAAGACGGTGAACGCAGTGGACGCCTAAAAGAGGTGGTTACCGACAAAACCATCAAAAAAGTTCACAAAATAACTTTGGATGACCTAAAAGGGAAGTTGCTTGAGAAAGCAGGCACTCTGAAAATATCAACTAAAGGTGTACATCATATTACTAATGAACATTTATGTAGAATACTCTGTGTCTGCAAGAGTTCACTTTAGACCAAAAACAACGACAAGGCAATGATTCGAAGCGTAATAAACTGGAGTTTTGCATGGATATGTGACAATGGATGAAACATGACTACATCATTTCTCGCCGAAGACCAATCGACAGTCATCCGAGTAGACTGCACATGATGAAGCCGCTCCAAAGAGAGGAAAAACTCATCAGTCGGCTTACAAGGTTATGGCGTCTGTATTTTTTTTTATTTTATTTTATATTATTATAATTTTTACCGACCTTGAAAAGGAAAATACCATCAACATGGACTATTACATAACGTTATTGCATCTCTAGAAAGACTACATCGCCGAAAAATGGCCGCATTTGAAGAAAATTAAAATGCTGTTTCACCAAGACAATGTACGTGCCAAAAGTCAGTAAAAACGATGGTAAAATTCATGAATTGGACTTCAAATTTCTGCCACATTGATTGTATTCTCCATATCAGGTTTCCTGTCATATCTCAAAGTGTGCTCGCTATGAAGAAATTTATGTTGACTGAAGAACTGATGACGAAATTAAGGCCAATTTTGAAGCACAGGACAAATCGTACTACTAAAATGGTATCTAGGGTAGCTATAATCAGTAGACATATATGTATATCATATCACCGAAACAACTAAATGAATTTATTTGAAATGGAATTGAAGATGGGCGGAAAGAGGGAAGTTTGGCTTTAAGCATGATCACATTTTTGAGCTGCTACCTGATTGGTGTGAAAGTAGAAAGTAAATGTCGAAATGAAGGTTATATAAAATTATAGCTAATCAACAAATACAGTATGTATTTCAACTCAAACCAAATATACCAAAACAAAAAATAAAAAAATAAATTTCCGCCTCTCATAATATTGAAATTCGATAGATATATATTATCACCAACTTTATTCTATTTTTATTCGGGCCTAAAGTTCTTTTAAATTTAAAAATGACAAAATAGTTCTATCTACTCCGAAGATTTTCAGAAATGCTCGAAAATTATGGCAACAAATTAATATTAAAAGTCAGTTTTTTGTATTTACAAAAGCATAAAAATTATATTAAAATAAAAAACTGCAGTAAAGTTGTCTTGCCAAAAGTGATATATTGGTCCGATTAAGTACATACCATAGCTTTGAGAGATTTACTACCGTTACATTAGTAAACAAAATAAGATCTCTTTGGATTTATAAAGTGAAACAACCACTCGTTAACCCAACGGCTGCAAAATTCTTCCACTAGTACAGCACTTTCCTACAACTGACATCTAACTACAAATACACAAATGCTCGACAGCTACCTAATTGACAGTTTGTCATCACCTCGAACGCTCAAAACCCATTAAATAAGCTTAACCGCTGGCGGCTCTTATCATCCACTACGCTTTGTTTGTGTGTGTGCATGTTAACTCTATTACATACACGAGCTGGAATTGCCAAGATGCATACTTAGAGAAGTATACATATGAGTATTAATGAGTTTAACACATTGCTGTTCTCGTATAATACAGTTAGAAACCAATTTTCAGTTGTCGCATAGTTAAATTGTCACATCCTGCGTTCGTAAAGCTAAGCACATGAGTTTAACTCAACTAACAGATTGCGCTCTTGGCGACTGGCACTGAAGTCGGCAGTCATGTAGCCTTTTACTGAACAGTTCACATTTGTATATTTTTCTAGCCGAATGTTTGCTTATAACTGAAATTAAATAGTATTATAATTTTAACTGATTAAAGCATAAATATATTATAAGACTTTTTTGTTCTGTTCTGTTTAACTAATTCTTTGAAATCTTCGGCATAAATCGCAATTTTAAAATTTTTTAAATAAAAATTCTATAGTAATTTTCCTTGTTCAACATAGATCTTAAATATTTTACTGTAAAGTATTATAATAGTTGTTTTAGATTTGCATGCCACGCTAAAATACTCAAAGCACCCTTTTGGAATACTATTCAAATGGAGGGCTTACCATATATTACATAATATAAATTATTATATTATTGTGTTATATATACATATATTTACAAATTTTATACAGTCTTACCAACCTTACCTATTGAGTTTTGCTTACTTTCACTATAAACAACAGCAATCATACGATCCTGTTATCATAATCGGCGTACCAGCATATAGCATTGGCACCTGGGCGTATACGTAACATTGATTATATGAAGAGGGAACACACATCAACCATTTACAAAACACAAGTTGATGTTCAAGTTCATAATTAAGCCAGAAAAGTATAAATTTTTGAAAATAAACATATGTCAAAATTCCTTTAAGGAAGCATTTTCTGTTAAATAATAATTCTTAAAAATACATTAAGAAAATAATAAAATATTGTTGGCCAAATGTTTTCACCTGTACATTTTGATATTCATGATTTCAATTCAATATTAATGGAATGTTGTGTAATATGGCTTTTCACCATACTTAAAAAGTTACGAATGGAAGTTCACTAAGCTTTTAAAATAATGTAAGCACCAGAGCTTAAAGCTATGCAGGCAGATGTCATTTAAGATTTTTCTTAGTCTATCTTGAAACACATTATAACTTTCAGTTCATAACTACAAGCTTTTGCAATTCTAAAGCAAAAAGCTCTTAGCATCATATGTATTTGAAAGCTTCTCATAAGATTCGCTTAATACTCGACAATTTATGTACATAGTTTTACTATACAGTTAGTTGTGTATTATCTATTTAAAACGCTGTGCTGCAAGACAAATGAGTGAATTTTGGGATTTATAAATAATTTTTAATAGATAAAATTATCTTCTTTTATGTCAATGAGCACAAGGGACATCTGGCGAAGTTTTTTCGCATGTGCAATTTCCTTACATTGCTAATGGAACACATACTCATGTACCGGAATATAATTTGACTTTAATTTAAAAAGCAATCAGCTCAGAATCGGAATCAGAAATCTAAATGAAATGATTATTTTCGTGTTAGTCTTATTTTAGTTAGAAAATTATAATTTTTATTGCTTCTTTTTACAAAATTCGACGCCTCATTGCATGGTGCACATACTTTATATATACATATGTTAAACCCATGCATATATATTAGTCACATAAATATTATTCCAGGTATGAAAGAACTATTTATTACAACTGACCTTCTAATAAATAATAAAACCATTTCGCGCTGTTTGAAAAGGTAGATCTGATGCATTCGAACCCATCAAAGCACCGTGCGTGGAAATTAATACAAAGTTCGGTTTTTCATTCTCGTACTACTCTGGTACCGGAGTCACGCACAAATGTGAAAGTATTTTTATACGCGTAAACCTTTATATTTCATGAACAATATAAATGCAAATTAAGCAAAACTGAGTAAGAAAAATGTTTATTTGTTTTATTTTATATTATCTTTTTAAATTTAAATGGATGTACATATATGTATATTAGTAAGCCACACTAATTTTTATTACAAAAGCTTTCTTGTTGTCATCCCAGCAAATGCGAGGAGTAGATTCCATTAAATGCAAAATTCGACTTCAGCGGTTGTGAGGAAAAAATTTTAATAAAAATTGCTAACCTATAATTCTGTCTTTCACACGTTTCTAAAGCGTCGCCCTCCAGTAAAGCAAGCGCTGTGGCTTGAAAGCCTTAAAAGACACGATTATTTTGTTCGCTAAACAAAAGGCAACCAAGTCACTGTGACAACACCAACAAGTACACATGTATATACATACATACGCATATATATATTGAAATTATCAACGAACAATAGCAAGCCGTTGACGAGGAGGAATAAAAGCTGTGTTGGCGTTAA